>NW_028221084.1:0-50000 GCF_045865225.1 Trachurus japonicus | reverse complement strand
AAGTACAAGAGCATTTCCCTGAAACCATGTGACTTAGAGGAAAAGGATGAGGAGGGGATGTGTCTGGAGTGTCTGGAGTCATCTCTAGCCTAAAGTATTTCCAAGGTGTAATGTAACTGTGGCATCTGTGAGGTTGATGATTCAGAGATGTTCAAACTTGAACCAAATATCTTTGTCTCTTAAAAAATGACATGTTGGTGTAGCAGAGTAGATAATTGAACAAACTCCATTGATGGAAGGAGTCATCAGGCTCATCTGACGAGACTTTCTGACAGAGATTTTGTGATAGTTTGACAATTGAGTCTTGTGTTTACAGCTGCTGTATGGTAGACTGTGCATAGGGGCCCTAGTTTCGTGGCGCGGCGCAGGGTGGCACAGTGCAAGTTTTCGATCAGCGCAGCCCGGTGCACGGTCAGTATGGCAGTTTGGTAGACAGCGCTGCACAGAGATGGGTGTGGCGGTGCAGCAGGGGGAGTCACACATTCAGCTTGCCGCAGTGGAAGTTCAGTTCCCAAAAGTCACGCCGAGGGTGCACTGAAAGCCTGCCAGCTCCAACCTGGTCTAGTCTCAGCGCAAGGCGAAGCGCAGCTGGTGCAGTGGTAGATTGGTTTACCAGCACAGTGCACACACGTCACCAAGACCTCACAGGCAGGTTTCCACAGTTCCAAGCACATTTAGATGCAATAAATAATTACAACCAGTTGCGACTGGTCATTAGGTGCAGGTGGGGCAGTGCCCCACCAGTCGTCACGAGAGGAAAAATATGCCAACACATTCTGTTATTTCTAATCTTCAATGGTTATTATCTTCTTCCAAGATGGCGTTGCTCTGCGGGCGACATGGAGGAGGGCTCCTGCTGCCGTTTGTTTTATTCACTCTCCCGGTCTGTCTCTTTGTCCTTGTTCATCGGCTGTCCCCTGTTTACCTTCAATGGACTGCAGGTGCAATATTCCTACTGAAAGCATGCTGTGTTGTGGACTGTATGCGGCATGTATGGGACATGATTGGAAGGAAGTCGGGGCTACTAACGTTAGCCCCGAATTTTTTGCTAGCGTTGCTAATGCTAGTTGCGTACGATTCTCCGGCTTTGTCAGCGCCGGTCTTCATGCGGCACGCGGGGGCAGTGAGACGGAGGTCTACGGGACTACTGACACTAGCCCTGATATGGCTTCTTCTATCAAGCCGGGTCGCTCGGTGTGTAGCCGACGGACCTGCTGGACTGCCATCACCTTCACCAGCCCTGCTTCACGGCGCGCCGAGGGAGCTGCTTCGACGCCACCAACCGCACTATCGACGGGACGGGAAGGCCAGGAAGCGCGGCAGGAGAGGCGGCATCAGGCAGTGGGTTCGGAGAGCCACCAAGCTGCCACTACCTCCCATGTTTCTGTGTAACCCCCGTGCCCTAAGAAGCAAGATGGATGACCTGCGCTCACTAGTTGGTGCAAGTTATGAGTACCGTGAGTCTGGCCTGATGGCCTTTACAGAGACAGACAAAGACAGTTGTATCCAAATTGATGGTTTTACCCACATTCGCATGGACAGAAATGCTAGCTCTGGAAAAACTAGGGGAGGGGGGGGTTTGCATTTATGTTAAAGACAGCTGGTGCCGTAACATCGCTGTCAGAAGCAAAATATGTAACCCTGACCTTGAGCTGCTGCTCGTCACCCTGCGGCCACATTATCTCCCTAGAGAGTTTACGAACATTTTTGTCTGTGTCGTTTATGTTCCACCAAGTGGGGACACCACCAGAGCAGCCAACTACATCTCAGACTGTGTCCACAAACATCTCCAGGATAAGCCAGACGCCCCCATGTTTGTTCTTGGTGATCTAAACCACTGTAACCTGAATAAATCTCTGCCAGGCTTCTACCAATATGTCAAGTGTAATACCAGAAATAACAACACACTTGATAAATGTTATGGGAACATCAAGGATGCCTATACAGCAAGAGCAAGACCACCCCTTAATAATTCTGACCACAATGCTGTCCAGCTGCTCCCAACATACCGGTCACTCTTTAAATACAGTAAGCCAGAATCCCATACTGTAAAGGTATGGTCTAGCGACAAAACGGAGGAGCTCAAAGGCTGTTTTTTATGTACTGACTGGGACATTTTCTTTGAGGGCAATGACATTAATTCTGCCACTGACTCTATCTCTGCCTATATTTCTTTTTGTATTGACTCAATCATACCCCAAAAAACTGTCAAAAGGTTCCCGAACAACAAGCCTTATGTGACTAGGGGTATTAAGGAATGCATTCTCAGGAAGAAGCAAGCCTTCAAACTAAATGATAAGGCAGGAGTCAGGGCTGCTCAAAAAGACCTCAACCAGCAGCTGCGAATATCTCGGTCGCAGCATAAGGAGCGGGCAGAACAGCAGCTGTCCTCCTCGAACACAAAAAAACTGTGGGACTGCATCCGGGGTATGACCAATATGGACACTAAAAAGAAGGCCCCATATGCTCTTAATGAATCTGTTAGAGCTAATGAGTTAAATGATTTTTACCTGCGCTTTGAGAACTCAGACAGTGTACATGAATGTCGTGCTAGAAAATGTCTCCTGTAATCGCGATGTGCACAGGATTGTTATTGACCCTCTTTCTGTTAACAAAGTGTTTAAATCTATGAATGCGAAAAAAGCAGTGGGGCCAGATAACCTGTCAGCACTTTTTCTTAAAACCTTTGCTGATGAACTTTCACCTGTCTGGCACCGGCTCTTCCAGCTTTCCATAGACACTCACATTGTACCAGATCTCTGGAAAAAATCAATTATAATACCAGTTCCCAAATTATCATGTCCCCAGGTTAACAATGATGATCGACCCATTGCTCTCACGTCCAATGTTATGAAATCTCTGGAGAGACTTTTATTAGAGGTACTGCAGGCAGATGTGGAGCAATCCCTTGACCATCTACAGTTCGCCTACTAAAAAAAACGCAGTACGAGCGATGCTATTGCCACTTTAATGTACCTTTCTTTAAAACATTTGGAGAGCCCAGCAGCTTACGCCAGGCTGCTTTTTATTGATTTTAGTTCGGCTTTCAACTCAATCCAAACACACATTCTTCTTAAGAAATTGGTGAAGCTGGATGTGAACCTTTTTTAATCAAATGGTATCATTCTTTCCTCTCCTCGCGGTCCCAGCAGGTGAAATTTAATTCTGTTCTTTCTAATCTTTCCTTAAGCAGTACAGGGGCCCCCCAGGGGTGCGTCAGTTCACCTTTTCTTTTTACGCTGTATACTAATGATTGTGGTAGTTCTCAGCCTAACCAACTTGTGCTGAAGTACTCAGACGACACTGTAATCCTCAGTCTGCTCACAAACAACTTAGACAACCATAAAGCTGCTGTTGACAAGTTTGCTGTTTGGTGTGACACTCACAAACTGTATATCAACACATGTAAAACTGTTGAAATGATTCTTGACCCACCATCTGTAGGTGACAGTCGCCCTGTCGCCATACATGGTAACGACATCAGACAAGTTGACTCAGTAAAGTATTTGGGCGTGCATATAGACAGTGATCTCACCTGGCACACACATGTGGCAGGTGTGTGTGCCAGAGTCCATCAGCGCCTTCACTTTCTCAGGCGACTCGGCCTGTTCGGCGTTAGCTCTAACATCATGAACATCTTCTATTTCGCTGCCATTGAGTCCATCCTGAGATACGGCATTACGTCCTGGTTCGTAATCTCACAGTAAAAGCCAAATCTCAAATACTCAATCTGGTCAAGACGGTTAGCAAAATCTTGGGTTCCCCTGTCCCACGCTCACCTCAAGATCTGTTTGAACAGGCCACCATTAGGTTGGCAAACTCTATTCTAGCAGATCCTACGCACGCACTCCTCCCTGAATATGAGCTCCTAAATTCAGGTAGAAGATACCGAGTTCCCCTGTGCAGGCACAATTGCCTCAAAAACTCGTTCATCCCTCTGTCCATTGAATTTATGAATGAGCAGCTCATGTGATGATATGTATGAATGTTTGCGTGTCCACACATCTGCCACTAGTACTTTCTGAGGCATATTGCACTTTAATGATTTTACTGTTGTTGGGACTCAGCCCAGTCAAAATGGAGGATAAGACTGCATGGCTTCTTTGTCTCCCAGACAAAGGAAAACCATTGAACTCAGCCTCCCAGCGTCCTTCACCTTTTCACACCTAGGTGTGGAACCTACTGACCCCCCATTGGTCAGGTATGGCCCCAGGACCTGTGAGGTCACAGGCCATATAAAAAGGAGAAGCTCCCTTCTCCTCGCTCTCTTCTCAGTGGTCCTCAGAAGGAGCTGCCGCTCCTCTGAGTTCTCTCTGCTCTCTTCGCTCTCTATTCTTGGTGATTCTCAGAAGGAGCTGCCGCTCCTCTCAGCTCCTCACCTGGAGCTACTGCTACCGCTCTCAAACCTCTGTGAGGCCTGCACAAGGCAGACGCCTACACTGGAGCAACCCGTGGCAGCGACGCGAGTGCCTACCAACGGATTAAAGAACAAGAACCAGTTAGCACGACACAAGGTCTGCTAGTTGAGTCAACAAGGAACGGAGCCACAACGCCAAGCAGAGCAACCAACCAACTCTGCAAGGAGAAGGACTCTCCTCAACGGAACTCAAACTACACAGCCAGGACGGCTGTAGTTCACTGGACAAAGACACAATCACTGGACTTGACAAACCGCAACAGGACCAGCAAAACCTGCAACCGCAGGAATCCCCCCAGCACCGGGACTTCTCACCTTCATGTGACTTGGTAACGTAACTGGGCCTAGTTAGGATTACCTTCCACCTTGACTAAGCATAGAGTACTTCAACCATGCCAATGTATGTATTGATTTAAATCAGTTTAAATACTTGAGCTTCGTTGTTGTTGTTGTTGTTGTTGTTGTTGTTGTTGTTGTTGTCAGCTATAGTCTCATATTTAGTTAACCTATGTTCAACATGCAACTTGAGCGTTGAACAAAGGACACACCTTTGTTCACCTCCCCCACATCACATGTGGTTGGTCTTAGAGGCCATCTTGGAGGCCATTTGGTTGTAACTCCCTTTGTCTCAGGACAGAGCAACCAACCATCCTCCATCTTTTCCATTGTCTGAGATCACACTTCACACCTCACAGACACATGGTCACCCACACTTAGCCACACTCTCACCAACACACACACACACACACACACACACACACACACACACACACACACACACACACACGTGTACATAGTGTATGTAGCTTGTCTTAGTTTCATGCTTTGTTGTTTCATTTTCTAGATGTGTCCAATAAACTTCCTTGAAACTTTACTCATCTGTAATGTTGTACAATAGTGGGTATGCCAACCTCTACGCAGTAGAACTTCTAAATCCTTCAACTTTGCAGCTATTGATAATGTTAATTTGTTTATAATTATTAACTTAATCATTAAACAAGGTTCTATATTAATAGTTAGCACACCCTTATGAGACTGATTTTGGTACATTGGCTGTCTGGTGCCCCGAGGTGGATTTAATAAAATTAAATCCCATTAATAATTTTTATAGTAATTATTAATATTTTAGTATTGATATTTTACTAATTTGATAGCCAATGACCCTCTTAATAATAACTTTACTTATAGTTGGTATAACCCCAACATAAATGGTGCTTTCGTTGTGAGGCATCATAAATCTAAATATTCTTAATAAATTTTCTTATAAGTTGTGATAGAGCACAACACTGTATGTTTTTAGTATTTCCCTGCTGCTTTTCCCTTGTACTGTTTTTGTCTTTGTTGTGAAGCAGCTTTGCTCTCTGTCCGAGAGAAATTTCTCCTACGGGAGACTAATAAATGATTTTGACTTTGACTTTGACTTCTATAATATATTATCTAGGAATACAGCATTTTTCTAAATTATATATCATTTGTGTTACGATTTTAGTTGATGTTTATTTGTCCCTCCCTTGCTGTTCAGACCGCAGTTCTCCTGATTAGTGTCTGTGGTAGCTATGGTTACGGAGATTGATCATGTTTATTGAGGATGTAAAATCGGCGATTTTAACATGGGGGTCTATGGAGAATGCTGCTTTCTGACACCAGCCCCCAGTGGCGGCTGAGAGGATTGCAGTTTTTTGAACGCGGAAGTGAGCTTCACTTCTCAGACCGACAACTGCCCCCTTGGAATTGCTCCGGCGGTCCGTCCGGGTCCGGTTCGACAGGTCCAGTATTGGTGAGTGACAGCATTCATCATCATGCTGCCTTTATGGCGCTGGTCTGTGCATTCAACATGTTTATTAATTTTATTCAAACGGAACAATATTGTTATAGATTTAAAGCAGCGGGATGATTCACGTTTGTAATTAACTCATTGGCTGCCATTGACGTCTATAGACGTCAATCTAATTACAACCGTTCACTGCCATTGACGTCGATAGACGTCAATTGCGTTTTTCAACGGGAAGGGCTGGAGGACGGTCTGGCGGAGCTTGTCCATCAATATCAGGCTTGTAAACTAGTGTAATGACGTGTAGTTGCCCTGTAGGCCCTGTAGGGGGCAGCAGTGCCCTCTTTGGATGAGAGATCAGCATTGATTATGAGAAGAAGAAGCGAGATGACAAGAGATATGCTAAAGAAACTTAGCTAAAGAAACGGAGCCTATGTGTTCCGCACGTCGGCACATTATGTACCGTGTGTGTCGCGGTAGTTCGGAGAGGAAGAGGGTCGCGATCGTGAGAAAATGACGGAGATCATTGAAAAAGACACCGACGCTGGACACCGGCGATCAAGCCGGGCCGAGTGGTGAGAATCAGCAGCTGACGGTGCGTCACCACAGACCAGAGCCCAGCTCAACTGACGGCTCGGTGGACGTGACCCGAGCGATTCCGTCCGGATCAACCAGGAGCAGCAGAGACTCGTCCCCACGCTCCAGAAAGACATGAAGGTAATAATATAATACATCAATGGTAAAAATAATAAAATAAACTAACTTGCTAGCGAGCTAACTTTTACTGCTTAGAGAAGGGCGGATCGCTTTGATCGGAAAGGTTAAAAAAAAAAAAAACTCCACATCACACTTGACTACATCTATAAGAGATGTATTTTTATGGTAATTCTATATATTTCTATAATTTACAGGTGGTGGATCGAGCAGTGGTCGACCATGGGGCAGAGGTCATGTGACAGCTACAAACGTACAAAAAAGTTAATGCATTTTTACTGATATTTGTAAATAAATTATTATTTTGCCATCAAAAGTCCTTTCTCAGTGTTGTTTTTGTTGTTTTATAGAAGGAGAACACTGTTCAGATGTGTGAGGTGTCACTAAAGCAAAAAAATATCAACGTCAAAGTCACTGTTCTGCTTGACATGTTTCTTTCCACAAAAAGCTTGTTTTCTCAGTGTTTTGGTCAAAAACTGCTGTTTTTGGCGAAACCAGCCTACGTTCTACTGCTGTTTACAAAAGAACGGAAAAAGGTAGAAACAAACTTTTTTTTCCTATTGAACAAAGAGAGTCTACTCTTTCTCTTGGTAGTTTCGGTGTTTATATAGTCATAGAACACAATATTCTGTGGGTCTTATAAGATCGTCCAAAATGCTCTAAAACGGCTGGCAGTATGGGCGTCTCTTTTCTGAAAATGGCTGGCAGCCAATGAGTTAATTAACAGGCTTTGAAGGTGAGGAGGATTTGATGGGGAGCCAGTGGAGGGAGTGGAGGACGGGAGTGATGTGTTGACGGGACCGGGTGTGGGTGTGGAGGCGGGCAGCAGAGTTCTGGACCATTTGAAGTCTATGGAGGGAATGGGAAGTGATGCCGGTGAGGAGGGAGTTACAGTAGTCGAGGCGGGAGGAGATGAAGGCGTGGATGAGGGATTCGGCAGCAGGGGGAGAGAGGCAGTGTCTGATTTTGGCGATGCGGCGGAGGTGGAAGTAGGAGGTCTTGACGACGGAGCTGACATGGTGATCGAAGGAGAGGGTGGGGTCCAGGATAACGCCAAGGTTGCGTGCCAGGGGGGAGGGGTGATGGTCGAGGTGTCGATGGTGAGTGAGATGGGTCCGGTTTTGCTGAGGGTGGATTTGGTGCCTATGAGGAGGAGCTCTGTTTTGTCACTGTTTTTTTTTTGAAAAATATTTTTATTGCATTATTATTGGGGAATGTAAATAGAAAAATGTTATGGAAATAATAAATGACAGTGGGCACATTTTCTGACCAGCCCCCTCCCTATCAATCTCCTGCAGCAAGACAAGGCAGTATCCAGATGACAATCGATACAGAGCATACAAACATAACAAGGCCCGAAGGTGTTTGTTAGAAAGTGAACACTTAGAACAAAGTTATGAAAACAGGCTAGGCTTTTCTTCCTAATCTGTAGAGACAGGGCCTTCTCAACACATGAAGTGGTGTTATTGGTCATTAAGGTGGTGTTTTTAATTATGAAATCTCTAATTTGTAAATATCTGTAAAAGTCATCTTGATTAAATAAACCAAATTGTTGTTGCAACTGCTGAAAGGATAGTAAAATCTGGCCATTAAATAGATCACCCATTTTCTTCAGCCCTAGAGTGCTCCATACTTTAAAGCCCCGGTCCTTACGGCCTGGCAGGAAGTCTGGGTTGTCAAGAATGGGAGTGAGAGGAGATGTTAACCGAGTCCGGCTTTCTATAGAGCGAATAGATCTCCAGGCTCTGATAGTACTGAGAGTAATAGGGTTAGAGCTTTTTGACAGATTCAGGATTATGCATAAACAACAGATTAACCAAGGGACACTTTGACTGAGAGGACTCAATATCATGCCAAATCGAGGCAGGATCACAGTTATGCCAGCTTGAAATCACTCGCAGGTGTGAAGCCAGTTGGTAAAATCTAAGATTAGGTACATCTAGCCCTCCATCACAACCTGCCATTTGAAGTTTTGTCATTTTGAGACGGGGCCTCCTCCTGCTCCAAATGAAGGAGCTTAGCCAGCCTTCAAGCACCTTAATAACCTTGTTGTTACATGCACTCCTAAGTAAATGAAGCCGGTGGGAGACCAGCGGAACGGAAAGGGCTCAGTCATATCTGGAACACAAGTTAACGATCCTAGGGGCATAGCTTCAGATTTTGCAAAGTTAATTTTATATCCCGAAAAGACGCTGGACGACGAAATGACCTTAATCAGGCGGGGGAACAGAAGTTTGGGCTTGCGACAGATGTATCAAAATGTCATCAGCGTATAAGGTTTTTTTGTGTTCCCTTTCACCAACAAAAATACCAGAAATTAAATTGTTTTGCCGTACTGCTTGGGCCAACGGCTCAATAGCAATATCAAATAACAAGGGGCTGAGGGGTCGCCCTGTCTATTTCCGCGGTGGAGGGGGAAATTGTCGGATCTCAGCCCGTTAGTCAGAACCGCCGCTGTCGGAGTATTATACAGAACCCTAATCCAATTCACAAAATTTTCGCAGAGGCCAAATTCTTCCAAAGCATAGAACAGGTACGACCACTCGACCCGGTCGAATGCCTTCTCGGCGTTGAGGGACAGCACGAGGGCAGGGTCCTGACGGTTCTGGGTTAGTTGGATGATGTTAAGGAGCCTCCTCAGATTATCACAGGAGATCCGGCCCTTGACAAAACCGGTTTGGTCCTCCTTGACAATATGGGGCAGCACCTTTTCTAAACGTGAGGCCAGAATTTTGGAGAGTAGTTTTTGGTCAGAGTTAAGTAGGGCTATTGGCCTGTATGAGGCGCAGTTTTCGGGGCATTTTCCTTTTTTAAGGATGAGAGAAATATTGGCCTCCCTAAGGGACTGAGGTAGGATCCCATTTTCAAATGAATGATTGAGCATAGACAACAGAGGGTCTAAAAGAATATCATTAAACTCCTTATAAAACTCACATCCAAATCCATCTGGCCCTGGGGCCTTACCGGACGGCATAGATTTCAAAGCAAGTAGCGCTTCCTCTCTAGTAATTGGGGCATTTAGTTGTAATTTTTGATCATCTGTAGCTTTGGGGAGTCTCAAATCTGCAAAAAACTGACGCATAAGGGTTAGGGCATTGTCAGGCTGAACTATAAAGGTTGGAATAAAAAGATGCAAAGTGTTTATTGATGGTTCTAATATCAAACGACCTAACACCATTAGGGTCAGTAATAGAGACTATATTTTGAGAATCTGCCCTCTTTTTGACAAGACTGGAGATATTTTCCAGGTTTGTCCCAAACTCATATAGTTTCTGCCTGGCATATTTAAGGCACTTCTCAGAGTCCTGAATCAGAAAAGTATTAAATGCAGCACGTGCAGATAACAGTTCCTTGAGTAAATCAGGACTTGGGCTAGATGTGTGATTTTTCTCTAGTTCAGCTAGTTGGGATTCAAGAAGTTTACGCTGCTCATTCTTCCTACGTCTTTTGGATGCGACAAACAACATAATCAGTCCACGGGAGTATATTTTACATGCCTCCCAGAGGACAGAGGGATTATCTGTGGATAGTGAGTTGATAGAATAGAAAATCTTAAATTCTTAAGTAAAGTAAGAAATAAACTTGTCATCTTTGAGGAGAGATAAGGTTGAAATCTCCAGCGCCGTGACAAAGCCCTGTCCTCAGCGAGAGAATATACCAAATAAAGAGGGGCATGGTCTGATAACATGATGTTGCCTATGGAACATGATAAAGCAAGAGACATTTTTGATGAGGGGATGAAGATGTAATCATTCTGGTATAGCTTTTGTCTGGTGCTGAAAAAAAGGTGAACTCTGAATCAGTAGGGTGAAGCTGCCTCCATACATCAGAATATTCAATATCATTACATATATTAGCAAGCACCTTCGCTTGTTTAGAGGGGGGAGAAATAGCGGATGGGAGTTTATCAAGAGAGGGATTAAGGTGACAATTAAAATCTCCTCCCACAAAAGAGTCCCCTGAAGCATGTTCCATAAAAACTGCAAAGGTTTTGGTGAGAAAATCAGGGGAATAGGCTGGGGGACAATATAGATTCATAAATGTTACCTCTTTTCCTGCGAGTATACCTTTAACAATTACATACCGGCCCTGGCTGTCTTTAACACAGTGAAGAGACCTAAATGCCAGATTTTTACTGATCAAAATGGCTACACCCCTACTGAAAGAAGAATATGAAGTAGCAAAGACCTGCCCCACCCAACTCCTTTGCAATTTAGCATTATCCTTGTCCTCCAGGTGAGTCTCCTGGAGGAAGGCAATAGATACATCTTCCTTTTTCAAAAATGATAATACCGCCATCCTCTTGGCAGATTTTTGGAGGCCACGAATGTTCCAAGAACAGATCTTGATATTATATAAATTAGACATAGCCGTAAGATGCTATTATCAAATACATAGGACAGTTACATTTAGCAGGGACGGAAAACGCCACACTGATAGCCCACATAAAACTTATTGACATGTCATGTTCTGAGCGGAACATATGAACTACACTGAACAACCATAACAGATGTACAACAAAGAAAAACAAACTGAGGGTCTTTCCCCAAATAAAAAGGAACACCATACAAGCACCTTTCAAGCTCACCAAGAGCGAACTGACAGCTGATGAATAGCGTGCCAAGAAAACTAAAAGAGTCCTCCCTCTCCTTGTGGGAGTGATTGAAAAAAGGTGGGAACGTAATATTTACGTTACGAGCAGCCGTGCCACTCGGTTAGAAAATGTTCAGAATGTTCAGGGTGTTCATGACCTACCAGCATAAGTAGAGAAGCTACGGCTGTTACAGAAAGAATGTCCCAGACCAGACAAACGAAGCTCCGTGCTCCTCAACGTCTTCATCCGGGCAAGGATTCAATGAAAGCGCATACCTCCTCCGGCGTGGAAAACCTCTTTTTGGAGCTCCTGTGTGTCACCTGTAGAGTAGCCACTGTTTCACCGCATCGTATGCCTTGCGTCTCTTTATCACCGTCGTGGTATCGCTGTAAAAAGAGACCCTGGCTCCATTGTAGATTAAGCCACCGTCCTGGCTCACCCGGCGCGCCGCTTCCATGGGGGAGCATACGTCAGTCCGACTGCCCACAAGTCCGACGGCTCATTTCTCCGACTACCCATTCTACAGTGTTGAGGTTAGGTTTAGGGTAAGGTTAAGGGTTAGGGCTACTTAAGTCGGAGAAGTATGGTCGGAGTCGGAGAAATGGGTGGTCGGAGAAATGGGTAGTCGGACAGACGTCATGCGCCCGCTTCCATGGCCCTCTGTTTATCTCTGAACGCGTGGAATCGTAGCAGCACCGACCTGGGGCTCCTGTTCGGGTCCGGCTTCGGCGCGAGGGTGTGGTGGGCTCTCTCCAGCTTTATGCGGCCTGCTTTGTGGTCATCTTTAGGACGCGAGGTAGCCATGATTCGAAAAATTCCAGTCTCCGTATCCTCTGGTAGGCCGACGACTCGAATGTTTAGGCGCCGGCTGTAGTTCTCTGCCTTTTTATTTGTGGCTTATTTTTCATTGCCTTCACATCACACATGCTTATGAGATTTGCTTTCGCACCAGTGTCCAATCTCATGGTGACTACAGTCCCATTTATCATTAGAGGAGCTATCCACTTATCTTCTCTAGTGACATAATTTACGTCTGGTCAGGGCCAGATTAACACTTCGCTGTACCCTGGACAACAATATTCAAGGGCCCCATCATCACGACCCCAGGATCACTATAATCTGTCAAAATACAGAATAAATTCCAGTAATACACAGTAAATATACTCAATACTTCAATATCTAACTGTCATTAAGTGCACTTTGATGTGCAGATGTGGGTTAGATGCTCAGAACTACAAATACACCACAATGTCCTCTTGTCAAAGCCACTCACTCACATATGATGCTATGAAAACAAAACACATCAGCATCAGTATAATCTGGCAAAATTGACCCACTACATATAGAAAGAGAGGGAAGTGTCCTCCATTTTCACAAAAAAATAAATAAGCAACCACTTTCAAAGCATTCAATATTTACTTAACTCATTGAGTGCCAACCACGTAATTTCTCGTTTTTCGTTCCCATGCGTTGAGTGCCAAAAACGAAATTTTTCGTTTTTTGCTTTTTTTTTAAATTATGAAAATAGACACTTTAATACACATTATATGTAAATTTGGGGACTCTACGACGAGGAGAACTGAAATAGATGACGATCAAAGTCACATGACAGCTCATGATCTGGAAGTTTTTATCATAACTCAGCTTCTGCAAACGGAGTTCTGCATGCAGATGCAGCAGCTGCTCCGCTGCTGCTCCGCTCTCACCCGCGAGGCTGCAGCAGCTGGGAGCTGAACCAGGAAGCTCTCAGCCGACTGTCCCGCCCGGTCTTCATCTGGAGCAACACCGTGTCCTCCCCAAAGTCCTCCCGCGGTAAAATCTGATGGTCTCTGGACCAAAGCAGACCGGCACCACCGACCCGTACCACAGAAGGACCGTGACCACCGGCGGGACCGGTGTTCGCGAGCCGCTGTGGCCGGCAGAGCCTCACGTTCCGCGGCGAGAGGCTGTGACACGGCACGGTGCGTCTGTGTTATTGCTGTTTAGTGGCGCCCCCCCCGCCCCCGATGGTGGTTTTGTGAATAGAACAACAATTGTTGTGTATATTTATCTTATACGAGCCCTTTGATCCAGAAATGCGAGTGTCTGAAGAGCGACAGACACAAACAGAGCACCTTTCATAAAAGACGCTCTATCTCCTTTTCTAGAAAAAAAGGAGGGATTTTGGTGAAACCCAGCCATGTTTAGCTTGACTTTTCTCAGGAACGGAGGCACGTAGAAACAAACGGTTTGTGGCCATTTGAAGGATAAAGTTAAACCTTTCAAATGAGCTACAGTATGTGTTGGTGGCAATAATATAGAATACACTATGGCTCTAAAATAAAAAGTCAAATATGGTCTAATTTGCCGGTACACTTGACTAAAACTTTGGAAAGGAGCGCGGCACTCAATGAGTTAACAACACAAATATTATATTGTATTGAATTGATAGAGCCATCACAGTGGAAGTCCACAGACAAGACACTCCGTAATCTACTAGAATCAAGTAACAATTTGGTTCTGAGCTCATTTTACAGAGAAATTAACTTGTCACCTCAGAATTCAACAGGACTATCAAGTTATAGTGTAATCAGTGGCGTTTTACATGTAAAAAAAAAAAAAAAAAAAAGTGGTGGGGCACCACCGTTTCATAGAAAGCTGCATACCAGAAAAACCATGTGTTTTCTATTGTTAGTGATGTGTTCATCAGGGATCCATGCACTGTAGCAATCACACAAGCCTAAATGAAGAATATGCTAAGATTCCACATCATAAGGTGACAAAAGTAAACTCAGAGCAAATGAGAACAAGGAGGGAGCAGCAAAGAGCTCAGTAGCTACTGAAGGCCACAACGGAGACGTGCAGACAAGACTTTTAGGGATCAGATCCATTCTATTCTATGACAACAACTTTATGACGACAACAACAACAACAACCTTATGACACTCTTCACCATCTATAGAGATCCGGCACTACAATAGCGGGTTTCTATTTCAATTAATTCCAAACGTGAATTATCCCGCTGCTTTAAAATTTTAACGATTT
This sequence comes from Trachurus japonicus, assembly GCF_045865225.1. Taxonomy (NCBI): domain Eukaryota; kingdom Metazoa; phylum Chordata; class Actinopteri; order Carangiformes; family Carangidae; genus Trachurus; species Trachurus japonicus. Next base: position 35,480 of record NW_028221084.1, on the reverse strand, counting down.
AACGCGGCGTTTAGCTCACTGGGTAGAGCTGCCGCCCCATGTTGAGGCTCAGTCCTCGGTGCAGGCGGCCCCGGTTCGAGTCCCGCATCGGACGGCCCTTTCCTGCGTGTCATTCTCCCACTCTCTGCCTCCCCATTTCCTGTCTCTCTCTCCACTGCACTATTGATTAAAGGCAATAAAAGCCCAAAAAATATACTTTAAAAAAAAAAAAAAAAATTTTAACGATACGTTATTGTTCCGTTTGAATAAAATAAATCAACATGTTGAATGCACAGCCTAGCGCCATAAAGGCAGCATGATGATGAATAGCTGTCACTCACCAATACTGGAATGGCCATGGAGCAATTCACTCCCAGTCAATCAGAACATTTCCTCTGCGCGCACCGCAGTCACCGGTCGGTCTGAGCTCCGGTCAGTCCGGTGGACGGCGCCGCCTCGGCGGGTGTTCTCACGGATGAACGTGAACGGAGGAGACAGAGACGTACCGGTGCGGTGGCGGTAGCCGTGGTAACAGTTGGTCAGACTTCAGGCCGTCCTGGCTAGCTGAGCTGTCCGGCTCGTTGACGGAAGCTTCCGTAGCAGAAGAGTTGGTAACGTTAACTAGAGTGAAGAAATTACCTATTTTCGGTTTAACTTTCTGTGTTCCTGATGTTTTTCTCCTTTTTTAATTTCCGTTCAGCGCTCCCACTTACTTTCTCCATCTTTGCATTTTTTGAGTTGCTTGACACTCCCCACTCAGTGCACGTTGATTTGCGTCACCTCTGACCAGCCTTCACGGGCTGACCGATGAGGAGAGGGTCTCAGCTTATGTCACAGATACAGTCACAGGCAGGTGCAGGGTTTTCTGTGCGGTGCAGACGGTGCAGCGCAGCGGCTCCGGTGGACAGTTTAATTTATAAGTGAGAGATAATCAGATATTTTGCTTATGCCCTCACTGCCCTGGGCCCTTCAGAGGTTGCGGGCCCCTGGGCAATTGCCCATATGGCTAATCCGGCCTTGCGTCTGGTTTATTTATTTGTTCACTTTCACAATTCACCATTCCAACAAAGAACGTGTCACTTAGATCAGACTCGCCTATTAAGTTTACAGTTTTTTCTTTCTTCCCCTCTTTCCGTTTGGAGAAGCATTGTTTAGCAAAATGATTCTTGCCTTGGCAAGTGGAGCATTGCTTACCAAACGCTGGACACTGTCTAGGCTTGTGCTGGGAGCCGCAGTGCTTGCAGTTTATTATCACGTCCTCCTGCTGTGCAGGCTGGGTCTGTGTGCGCCGTCTCCGCTGATACGACACTGCTCCAACCGCTGCCGCGCTGTTGCTCTGCGCCGAGGCGACTGCAGACATCTCGCTGAACGTCCTCACGTGCCTTTGGGACAGCTCACTGGCCTGGCAGATCTTAATGGCTCCTGCCAGCGTCAGCTCCATCTCCCGTAGTAGCCTCTCTCTGACCTTTTTATCCTCCACGCCGAAGACGATCTGGTCCCGGATCATGGAGTCTGTCAGCGTCGCGAAGTTGCAGGACTGCGCCTTTAGCCGCAAGTCCGTCAGGAAGCTATCGAAGGGCTCATGCTGGCGCTGTGTACGAGACCGAAACATGTACCTCTCGTACGTCTCGTTCTTCTTCGGAGAACAGTGAGTATCAAACTTACTAAGCACTACATCCAACTTTTCATTATCTTCAGGACTGTCAAACACGAACGTGTTAAATACTTCTATGGCCTGTGGCCTTGCTATTGTTAGCAGCAGCGCTACCTTTCTTGCTTCTGGCTTCGCCTCGAGTCCCATAGCAGCAACATACAGGTGAAACTGTTGTTTGAAGGTGCGCCAGTTCTCGTCGACATTCCCCGTTAGTTTCAAACTTCTCGGTGGTTTTAAATCCATGTCGTTCATTCGAGTTTACTCCCTTACCATGTCATGTTCGTGTTCCAAGGATGAGGCCGTGTTGATAGCAAGTAACTTAGTTTAATGTCTCACGTTCTCAATAACATACATGTGGCTCCATGCAGTCTTGCTCTACTCCGTTATATGGTACGGTAAGCTGACTACTAACCAGTACTGCCGCCTAGCGGTCAAACATGTAATAACATCCAATCATAACAGTCCGGTCCAAGCTATTTTTATTTTATTTTTTAATTTAGAGGCTTGCTGTGATGTCACCATGAGGACATCTGGCATTTTGATGCGTCATTATCATCATCACCCTTGCTGGGTCTTGAACCCACATCCCCTCGCACCACAAACCAGCACTTAACTCACTGAGCTAATTATCTAGAAGTGAGACATGGTGTGTGTCTTCTCAAATAGACTCAGGGAGTCAATGTCCGGGCAGCTGTTCCATCCGGCGGTCCTGTTTCCGGCGGTCCTGCTCTACCTGGCGATCCTGCTCCATCCGGCGGTCCTGCTCTACCTGGCGGTCCTGCTCCATCCGACGGTCCTGCTTCCGGCGGTCCTGCTCCATCAGGCGGTACTGCTTCCGGCGGTCCTGCTCTACCTGGCGGTCCTGCTCCATCCGGCGGTCCTGCTCCTCCTGGCGGTCCTGCTTCCGGCGGTCCTGCTCCTCCTGGCGGTCCTGCTCCTCCTGGCGGTCCTGCTCCTCCTGGCGGTCCTGCTCTACCTGGCAGTCCTGCTCCTCCTGGCGGTCCTGCTCTACCTGGCGGTCCTGCTCCTCCTGGCGGTCCTGCTCTACCTGGCGGTCCTGCTTCCGGCAGTCCTGCTCCTCCTGGCGGTCCTGCTCCATCCGGCGGTCCTGCTTCCGGTGGTCCTGCTCCTCCTGGCGGTCCTGCTCCACCTGGCGGTCCTGCTCCTCCTGGCGGTCCTGCTCCATCCGGTGGTCCTGCTCCATCCGGTGGTCCTGCTCCTCCTGGTGGTCCTGCTCCACCTGGCGGTCCTGCTCCTCCTGGCGGTCCTGCTCCTCCTGGCGGTCCTGCTTCCGGCGGTCCTGCTCCTCCTGGCAGTCCTGCTCCTCCTGGCAGTCCTGCTCTACCTGGCGGTCCTGCTTCCTGCGGTCCTGCTCCTCCTGGCGGTCCTGCTCCTCCTGGCGGTCCTGCTCTACCTGGCGGTCCTGCTTCCTGCGGTCCTGCTCCTCCTGGCGGTCCTGCTCCATCCGGCGGTCCTGCTTCCGGCGGTCCTGCTCCATCAGGCGGTACTGCTTCCGGCGGTCCTGCTCTACCTGGCGGTCCTGCTCCATCCGGCGGTCCTGCTCCTCCTGGCGGTCCTGCTTCCGGCGGTCCTGCTCCTCCTGGCGGTCCTGCTTCCGGCGGTCCTGCTCCTCCTGGCGGTCCTGCTCTACCTGGCGGTCCTGCTCTACCTGGCGGTCCTGCTCCTCCTGGCGGTCCTGCTCTACCTGGCGGTCCTGCTCCTCCTGGCGGTCCTGCTCTACCTGGCAGTCCTGCTCCTCCTGGCGGTCCTGCTTCCGGCGGTCCTGCTCTACCTGGCGGTCCTGCTCCATCCGGTGGTCCTGCTCCTCCTGGCGGTCCTGCTTCCGGCGGTCCTGCTCCTCCTGGCGGTCCTGCTTCCGGCGGTCCTGCTCCTCCTGGCGGTCCTGCTCTACCTGTCGGTCCTGCTCCATCCGGCGGTCCTGCTTCCGGTGGTCCTGTTCCTCCTGGCGGTCCTGCTCCACCTGGAGAAAGTCAAAGTGTCTTTATTTGTCCCAAACAGGGAAAATTGATTTGCAGCCAGAAAGATCCGCACATTCAAACACATACACAAATAGACAACACCAAATAACATGTAACATATAACGTATCATCATGGGCAGATTAAAAGGACCTACTGCAAGATAAAATATGATTAAAAGTACCAATAATGTACACTGTACAAACAAATAAATAATAAACAGCAGGGGCCTAAAGTGCAAATGCAACAGGTTACAACAGCCATAAACAGTCTGTATATACATACAATTAATTATCTACTGTTTAGCAACTGAATGGCCGTGGGGACAAAGGAAACCTTAAATCTCTTGGTGCGAAGAGCAGGCACCTTCCATCGACGGCCTGAGGGCAACAATACAAACTCAGACTGGAGGGGGTGATCTACACACTCCAGAATCAAGGGAGCCTTCCTAAGAACTTGCCTGCTATACATATCAGTAAGCTGCATTTGACTCCTCCCTGTAACCTTACTGGCCACTTTAACAAGGTTGGCGAGCCTGTTTTTATTGGCCAGAGTCAGGTTTCCATACCAGGCAACCACACAGAACATAAGAACAGATTCAATGAAGCTTCTATAAAAGAGGGTCATCATCTCAGAACAGACATTAAAAGAATACATTTTTCTCAGAAAATAAAGCCGTTGCTGTACTTTCTTTGTTGTGGAGGCAACATGAGCGTCAAAACACAATTTATTGTCAACGACCACTCCCAAATATTTATAACTGTCCACCAGCTCAATCTCTGCACCTTTAATGCTGGTTAATGCAGGACAAGGTTTGGACTTCCTAAAACTGATCATCATGTCCTTCGTCTTTGACACATTAATTTGGAGAAAGGATTTATCACACCATGATTCAGAATCATTTATGACGGACCCATGCAACAGCTGATCCTCTTCAAGAAGACTCACGATGACGGAGTCGTCAGCAAATTTAATAATGTGACTGTTAGCATAGTTGCTGCGACAATCATTTGTGTACAATATGTATAATAAAGGGGAGAGACAGCATCCTTGCGGAGATCCAGTGGAGGACTGCAGCTGATTTGAAAAGGAGCCATTTACCCTCACACACTGGGAACGGTTTGTTAAAAAGTCTAATATCCAGCCAACAAGATTAAAATCCAGATCAAAAAGACTGATTAATTTCTCTGCCAAGAGATGTGGCTGGATAGTGTTAAAAGCAGAAGAAAAATCTATAAACAACAACCTGGCCTGAGTTTTTGATTCCTCAAGGTGACGATAAAGAAAGTGTAACAGTGTGACAGTGGCATCCTCAACACCTCTACCAGCCCTATATGCAAATTGCAGGGGGTCCAGTAATTCCTCTACCTGCAGTAAAATTTCATTTTTAATGAGCTTCTCTAGGGTCTAGAGATGTCAACGCCACAGGCCTGAAATCATTTAGTGTTGAAGGCTTTTTTATCTTTGCAACGGGGACAATAGTGGAATGTTTCCATAACTTAGGGACCCTTTGTTGCTGGAGCGATAGGGTAAAGATAAAATGGAAGATGCTGCTCAGCTGTTCAGCACAAGTTGCGAGAACATGGCCACAAATGTTATCAGGTCCAGGACTCTTCCTCTTTTTAGTTTGTTTTAAGTATTTTTCGATATTTCTGACATCCAAAGAAAAAGCAGGAGGAACTCTCGTTGTGTCCTTTAATGTATTCACCGTGTCGGTGAAGTCATGATTATCAAATCTTGAATAAAAACAGTTTAACTCATCAGCCAACTGCTTATCAGAATTAAAACCAGTCAGGGCAATGTTCCTGTCACCTCTATCAGTACACCCAGTCATAAGTTTCATACCATTCCAGGCCTGTTTTAAGTTATTACTGCCAAGCTCAGCTTCAATTTTGTCCTTATACACAAGTTTGGACCTTTTAATTTCAGATCTAATCTCCTTCTTGATTTCTCTAACCTCAGTAACATTACCCTCCTTAAAAGCGTTTTTCCTTTTCTAAAACAGGCCTTTAAGGGCTGACGAGGTCCAAGGTTTATTATTAGGAAAAACCTTCACAACCTTGGTTGGAATGACATTGTCTCTGCAGAAGGAGATGTAGCTGCATACCACGTCCGTCAGTTCATCTATATTGTCCGAAGAGTCTGTGAAAACCGACCAGTCGGTGCAATCGAAGCATCCATGCAGGGCGAGAGAGGACTCCTCGTTCCAGAGCCTCACCTGCCTGCTGCGCACCTTCTCCCTCCTCAGCACAGTCTTATAGACAGGATGAAGATGTACCGTATTGTGGTTAAGATGGTCGGCAGAACTGAGGAAACTGCGTCCTGGCAAGTCAGCTGGCCCTGATGGTGTTTCAGCTAGACTCCTTAAGGACTGTGCTGCCCAGCTGGCTGTGCCTCTCCGTACCATCTTCAACCTGAGCCTGCAGTCATGTAGGATCCCTCTTCTCTGGAAGACCTCGTGCCTGGTGCCGGTTCCCAAAGTGGCGAGGCCAGCAGGAATCAGTGAATACAGACCAGTAGCCCTGACTTCTCATATTATGAAGACTCTGGAGAGACTACTACTTCGCCACCTTCGACCTCAAGTACAGCATTCTGTGGACCCCTTGCAGTTTGCATACCGGGAGAACATTGGGGTGGACGATGCAATCATCTACATGTTGCATCGGATTTACTCTTACCTGGATGAACCTGGGCGATATGTGAGACTGCTGTTTCTAGACTTTTCCAGTGCTTTTGACACAATTCAACCTAGTATTCTGAGAGGAAAGCTGGAGAAGATGGGTGTAGATCCAACCATCATCTTGTGGGTCTATAACTATCTTACAGAGCGGCCACAGTATGTGAGGCTGGGGAATTGCATGTCAGACACAGTGGTGAGCAGTGTAGGAGTACCACAAGGTACTGTGCTCTCACCTTACATCTTCACACTTTTCACTGCAGATTTCACATCTACATCTGAATCTTGCCATGTTCAGAAGTACTCTGACGACACGGCCATAGTGGCATGTGTGAAGAAGGGACAGGAAGATGAATACAGGGACCTGGTGGGGGCGTTCACAGACTGGTGCAACAAGAACAACTTGTTGCTTAATACATTAAAGACCAAAGAAATGATTATTGACTTTGGCAGGTCCAAAAGATCCTTACGGCCTGTGACTGTGGATGGGGTGGACATTGAGAGGGTTCAGTCATACAAGTACCTTGGAGTACACCTTGATGACAGGCTGGACTGGTCCGTACACACAAATTATGTGTACAAAAAGACACAAAGCAGGCTCTTCTTTTTAAGAAGACTCAGGTCTTTTGATGTCTGTAATGTAATGCTGCGTATGTTTTATCAGGCTGTCATTGCAGGTGTTACATTCTTTGCTATTGTCTGCTGGGGTAACAACATCAAGGTCAGGGACAGGAACAGACTAGACAGGCTCATCAAAAAATGTAGCTCTGTGATGGGGGAGGGAGCGGAGCTGGTAGAGGCTGTGGTTAAGTGGAGGATGGGGTGTAAGTTGAAGACCATCCTGGGTGACCCCCAACACCCTCTACACAAAACCCTCTCAGGTCAGAGGAGCAGCCGAAGCAAAAGGCTCATCTCCCTGACCTGCAGAACTGAAAGATTTAAGAGATCATTTGTTCCTGCTGCAATCGTTTTATATAACACTTGTTAAAATGTTTTTTTGTGTTCATCTTTTTTGTCATTGTTGTGTGAGCTACTGGACTAACTTGAATTCCCCTGCTAGTATAGGGATGAATAAAGTATTCTCTATTCTCTATTCTATTCTATTCTATTCTATTCTATTCTATTCTATTCTATTCTACTTACATGGTAATTACATAGTGTATTTTGGTGTACTTACAGGTCCTTGTTACACTTGTAATGAGAAATGCTTGTTACAATACTTTGTCAAAGTGGCCTCTCTCTTTGGGGAAGGGCTACACCTGCAAGAAAAATGGGTGAAACCACAACCCATGTTGCCTGGGCAAACTTTTCCATCAATCTTCCTCCTGCCTCTTGAGTCTTGGAACATGTATGCTGTTACACAACTTAGTCTATGTAACAGTTGTGTTAATACACCGTTGTTACTCTTTGATACAGTGGAATGAGCACATTAAAATAAAGTGTGCCTGCTGGGATACCTCAGTTCTTACACATTAACTGCAATAACCAGTGTCTTCGATAGTGTACCACGTGTGCTGTTACACAACTTAGTCTATGTAACAGTTGTGTTAGTACACACTTGTTACTCTTTGATACAGTGGAATAAGCACATTAAAATAAAGTGTACCTGCTACATACTTACGGTGCGTTCACACCAAACGCGATGGACGCGATGCCATCGTCCTTAACGCGAGTATCGCGTCGCTTGACACATTTGTCACATTTTTCACCATCGCTTCATCGCTCTATGAAGCGTCACACGATGTCGCTTGAAAAGTTAAAATTTTTCAACTTCAAGCGTTGGACGCGATGATGCGATGGACGCGTCATCGCTTCATCGCATCGCCCAAAACGCATTGCCCGAAGCGCCATCGCGTCATTTACATTGACTTTTAATGGAAAGTTGTGGCGTTCATCGCGTCCATCGCGTTTGGTGTGAACGCACTGTTACATGTTACATCATGCAGAAACTCTAAACTGGTGTTGACCTTGGTACTCAAGTATTTTTACATATAAACCAATAACTAGAATAGCATTTTTTCAGAAAATGAGACAATGCTGGATAACTCAGTTCATATGGAACTGAAAACATCATCAGCAATCTGTATACATAAACCACACACTCAAAGAAATGCATTTCAGTGTTCCTTTATTGTGCATTTTGAACAATATTGTCAGTACCACATCTGCCGAACTTGTGTTATGCTGTGCAGCAATTTCCCTGCATGGAACTGCATCGAACATAAATTGAAAAATAGGCAAGTAACTTAAATAGTAATTTCACTGTAAATTGACACATAGCCCTGTTGTTCAAGCTCACCACATGTAGCTCATAGGAAAAAGAAGACTGTACTGCCTTGGCAGTGCGTGGGCCGATGCAAAGCTTGAGGAAAGTTTGAGGAAACTTTCCAAGTTTCAGATTGATAAGTCCCTGATGATTTTATTTTACAAATCATATGTTGAATCTGTGCTGACCTTTTCTCTCCTCTGCTGGTTTGGAAACCTTAACATCAAGTCAAAAAATGCACTAAGCAGAGTGATAAAAACAAGCAGCAAGATTTTGGGAGTCCAACAGTGTACACTAACAGATCTGTTCAACAGGCAGATAATTAGGAAGGCTAATGCCATTCTTTCTGACAGCTCCCATCCCTTGCACTCTGAATTTCAGCTTTTGCCTTCTGGCTCCCGATTCAGACTTCCTTGTATAAAAAGTAACAGGTACAAGCACTCCTTGATCCCTACAGCCATCTCCCTTTTGAATTCTGTACAGGGTAGGAGTCGTACCTGATTGTTTGACTGATATTCTGTGGCTCTGTTTCTTGTTTCTCGTGATGTTGATGATGATGAAGATATGGAGGATACGCACTGATGCACTTTTTCGGTAATTTATTTATTGGGCTCTCTTAGTCGTGCCACTGTTGTTGTTTCAGCACACTGTATTTTATCCCCCCCCCCCCCTTTTTTAATTATTTATCTGTATCTGTGTTCTTTTTTACTTGTTGCAACAATAATTGTCCTACGGGGACACAAATAAAAAACCTTGAACCTTGAACCTTGAAAGCTAGACAGTCAGTCAACGAAACGTATAGAAACTCCCCAAAAAACCACAAGGCTTGATCTTTATGTCCTTTGATGGAGTCCTCTATTTCTCCTACGTAAAACTGAAATGATCACAGAAACAACATTTACTTACAGTACTTACAGTAGCATTGCATGAATACACTTCAATTAGCATCCAGATTAACAAAATGAAAAGAGTTAGCCCCCTCCTTGAACCGCCACCTCACCGTGGTGGAGGGGTTTGAGCACCCGAATGATCCTAGGAGCTATGTTGTCCGGGGCTTAATGCCCCTGGTAGGGTCTCCCAAGGCAAACAGGTCCTAGGTGACGGGTCAGACAAAGAGCGGTTCCAAGCCCCTTATGAAGAAGAAAACAGCAAGGCAGTGTACGTCGCCCGGACTGGCATTACCAGGGCCCCACCCTGGAGCCAGGCCTGGGGTCGGGGCTCACAGGCGAGCGTCTGGTGGCCGGGTCTTGGCCCACGGGACCCGGCCGGGCGCAGCCCGAACGAGCGACGTGGGCCCGCCTTCCCGTAGGCTCACCACCCACGGGAAGGACCATGAGGGGCAGGTGCCATGTGATTTGGGTGGCAGCCGTGGGCGGGGGCCCCGGCGACCCAATCCTCGGACAACGACTCTGGCTTTAGGGACATGGAATGTCACCTCGCTGGGGGGGAAAGAGCCTGAGCTCGTGCGGGAGGTTGAGAGGTATCGGCTAGAGATAGTCGGGCTCACCCAACTCCTTGAGAGAGGCTGGACTCTCTTTCACTCTGGAGTTGCCCATGGTGAGAGGCGGCGAGCTGGTGTGGGCTTGCTCATAGCTCCCCAGCTCAGCCGCCATGTGTTGGAGTTCTCCCCGCATAGCGAGAGGGTCGCTTCCCTGCGCCTTCGGGTCGGGGATAGGTCTCTCACTGTCGTTTCGGCCTACGGGCCGAACGGCAGTGCAGAGTACCCGGCCTTCCTGGAGGCCCTGGGAGGGGTGCTGGAAAGTGCCCCAACTGGGGACTCCATCGTTCTGTTGGGAGACTTCAACGTTCACGTGGGCAGCGGCAGTGTTACCTGGAGAGGTGTGATTGGGAGGAACGGCCTCCCCGATCTGAACCCGAGTGGTGTTTTGTTATTGGACTTCTGTGCTCGGCACAGTTTGTCCATAACGAACACCATGTTCGAGCATAAGGGTGTCCATCAGTGCACGTGGCACCAGGACACCCTAGGCCGGAGATCAATGATCGACTTTGAAGTCGTGTCATCTGATCTCCGGCCGTATGTCTTGGACACTCGGGTGAAGAGAGGGGCTGAGCTGTCAACTGATCACCACCTGGTGGTGAGTTGGATCCGCTGGCAGGGGAGGAAGCTGGTCAGACTTGGCAGACCCAAGCGTATCGTGAGGGTCTGCTGGGAACGTCTGGCAGAATCCCCTGTCAGGGAGGTCTTCAACTCCCACCTCCGGGAGAGCTTTGACCGGATTCCGAGGGAGGCCGGGGATATTGAGTCCAAATGGACCATGTTCTCCACTTCCATTGTTGACGCGGCCGTCCGGAGCTGCGGCCGTAAGGTCTCCGGCGCCTGTCGTGGCGGCAATCCCTGAACCCGGTGGTGGACACGGGAAGTAAGGGATGCCGTCAAGCTGAAGAAGGAGTCCTACCGAGCCTGGCTAGCTCGGGGGACTCCTGAGGCAGCTGACGGGTACCGGCAGGCCAAGCGGACGGCAGCCCGGGTGGTCGCGGAAGCAAAAACTCGGGTCTGGGAAAAGTTCGGGGAGGCCATGGAGGAGGACTACCGGTCAGCCTCGAGGAAATTCTGGCAGACCATCCGACGCCTCAGGAGGGGGAAGCAGTGCTCCGCCAACACTGTTTACAGTGGAGGAGGGGAGCTGTTGACCTCGACTGGGGATATCATCGGGCGGTGGAAGGAATACTTTGAGGATCTCCTCAATCCCACTGACACGCCTTCCGTCGAGGAAGCAGAGGCTGAGGATTCAGAGGTTGATTCATTCATCACCCAAGCTGAAGTCACTGAGGTAGTCCGGAAGCTCCTCAGTGGCAAGGCACCGGGGGTGGATGAGATCCGCCCTGAGTACCTCAAGTCTCTGGATGTTGCGGGGCTGTCGTGGCTGACACGCCTCTGCAGCATCGCGTGGCAGTCGGGGACAGTGCCTCTGGACTGGCAGACCGGGGTGGTGGTCCCTCTCTTCAAAAAGGGGGACCGGAGGGTGTGTTCCAACTATCGGGGGATCACACTCCTCAGCCTCCCGGGGAAAGTCTATTCCAGGGTGCTGGAGAGGAGAATTCGGCCGATAGTCGAACCTCGGATTCAGGAGGAACAATGCGGTTTTCGTCCTGGCCGTGGAACGCTGGACCAGCTCTACACCCTCTGCAGGGTGCTCGAGGGTGCATGGGAGTTTGCCCAACCAGTCCACATGTGTTTTGTGGACTTGGAGAAGGCTTTCAACCGTGTCCCATGTGGCATCCTGTGGGGGGTACTCCGGGAGTATGGGGTCGGAGGCCCTCTGCTGAGGGCTGTACGGTCCCTGTATGACCGGAGCAGGAGCTTGGTTCGCATTTCCGGCAGTAAGTCAGACCTGTTCCCGGTGCGTGTTGGACTCCGGCAGGGCTGCCCTTTGTCACCGGTTCTGTTCATTATTTTTATGGACAGAATTTCTAGGCGCAGCCAAGGGCCGGAGGGGGTACGGTTCAGGAGCAACTTGATTTCATCTCTGCTTTTTGCAGATGATGTGGTCTTGTTGGCTCCCTCGAGCCAGGACCTTCAGCATGCACTGGGGCGGTTTGCAGCCGAGTGTGAAGCAGCTGGGATGAGAATCAGCACCTCTAAGTCCGAGGCCATGGTTCTCGACCGGAAAAAGGTGGCTTGCACCCTCCAGGTCGGGGGAGAGTTCCTGCCTCAGGTGGAGGAGTTTAAGTATCTCGGGGTCTTGTTCACGAGTGAGGGGAGAACGGAGCGCGAGATCGACAGGCGGATCGGTGCGGCGGCCGCAGTAATGCGGTCATTGTATCGGTCCGTCGTGGTGAAGAAGGAGCTGAGCCGAAAGGCAAAGCTCTCGATTTACCGGTCGATCTACGTTCCCACCCTCACCTATGGTCATGAACTCTGGGTCATGACCGAAAGAACGGGATCCCGGATACAAGCGGCCGAAATGAGTTTCCTCCGCAGGGTGGCGGGGCGCTCCCTTAGAGATAGGGTGAGGAGCTCTGTCACCCGGGAGGAGCTCGGAGTAGAGCCGCTGCTCCTCCACATCCAGAGGAGCCAGCTCAGGTGGCTCGGGCACCTGTATAGGATGCCCCCTGGACGCCTCCCTCGTGAGGTGTTCCGGGCATGTCCCACCGGGAGGAGGCCCCGAGGAAGACCCAGGACACGCTGGAGTGACTACGTCACTCGGCTGGCCTGGGAACGCCTAGGGGTCCCCCCGGAAGAGCTGGAGGAAGTGTCCGGGGAGAGGGAAGTCTGGGGATCCCTGCTCCGACTGCTGCCCCCGCAACCCGACTCCGGATAATGCGGCGGACAATGGATGGATGGATGGATGGATGGAAAAGAGTTAGCATAGACCGAAAGCTAGCAAGGTATATTTACCGAAAACATAACTAATCATGTCTTAATTACAAAAATACACAATCATGTAACACTATTGACATATTCTACTCACAGATAAACATTCCCCAAGGTAAAAGCGTCCAACAATATTATTTAGCAGTCTGTTTAGCCATCTATGCTCACTTTTACACCCGAGCATGAGAAGTGAGCATGCAACATAGCTGGACTTGACGAGCCGAGCGCTCACTTCGACGCGGTTTCTCTGAACCAAAGAGAAGACCACTCACTCCGACGTGGTTTCTTTGAACCAAAGCCCTATACTTTTTAAACCTGCTTAATTATCAACTCATGAACTTTAACTTAACATTTTAACTTTTTTAACCCTCAAAGACAGTAGTACAAAGACACTGGTTATCGCAGTTAATTTATAAGAGTTGAGGTATCCCGACCCAGGTACACTTTATTTTAATGTGCTTATTTCACTGTATCAAAGAGTAACAAGTGTGTACTAACACAACTGTTACATAGACTAAGTTGTGTAACAGCACACGTGGTACACTATCGAAGACACTGGTTATTGCAGTTAATGTGTAAGAACTGAGGTATCCCAGCAGGTGCACTTTATTTTAATGTGCTCATTCCACTGAATCAAAGAGTAACAACGGTGTACTAACACAACTGTTACATAGACTAAGTTGTGAAACAGCATACATGTTCCAAGACTCAAGAGGCAGGAGGAAGATTGATGGAAAAGTTTTCCCAGGCAACATGGGTTGTGGTTTCACCCATTTTTCTTGCAGGTGTACCCCTTCCCCAAAGAGAGAGGGCACTTTGACAAAGTATTGTAACAAGCATTTCTTATTACAAGTGTAACAAGGACCTGTAAGTACACTAAAATACACTATGTAATTACAATGTAAGTACATGTTATTACATACGGTTACATAGGTAATTACACTGTAATTAATCAGGTAGATACACAGGAACAAGGACCCCTTAAAATAAAGTGTTACCTAATAAGTGTTTAAGTGCTGGGTTAAAGTGACGAGTGCTAAAGTGCAGTGCTTAACCTCTTCAACTCCCGGGGGACGCCGGCGTCCCCAAGCCCCGCCCCTTCTGCAGTCTCAGCTTGCCCAGGCTTACTACAACACTAAACATGGCATTTTTGGTATCTGTGGCTTCATTATGTTTTTATTTGTTTGTTTTTTCAAATTTAGCATGGTCTTTATTTCATTTCTCATTTATTTTGTGCAAGAATACACGAAATATCAGTCCAAAAGTATAACCGTCGTTATAAATCTTTTTCTTTTTTTTTTCCTCGTTTCAACCGCTGTTCAACCGAGGGAGACGGTCTCATGATTTTATTTTGAAGTTACAGGAAGACGGATGTTGATGTTACCAGCTTCCGGAAAGGTCAATGGACAATATAAATACAGATTTAACTTATTCCATCGTAAATGTGTACAAGATGGAGCAGAAGAAGAGTTGTAAATGTAAGTGTGCGCAGATCCGCGGTGTTGTTGAACGTCATGTCAAAACACGGAGCAAATCGTCACGATCGTCACACGTGTGTGTATGTGCGTGCGTGTGTATGTATGTGCGTGCGTGTGTGTGTGTATGTGTGTGTGTGTGTATGTGTGTGTGTGTGTGTGTGTGTGTGTGTGTCTCCGTGTCCCTGCCGTAACGGCTGCTCGCGGTCGCGGTGTTACTGTAGCTGAATGTCACAACCATAGACTGTATGGCCAAAACACGGAGCCCCCCCCCCCCTCCTCCTCCCCCCGTGTGTGCGTGTGTGTGTGTGTGGGGGGGGGGGGTTGATGACAATCAAATCAATCATGAATCATTCATTGATTCATTGATTTCAGTGATTTGATTCTCAATAAATTGCTTGACTTGGATTCAGATTCAGCCTATTTTTCCCATTTTGACTCTCATGTCCGCCTGGATCTTATCATGAAAAAAACACTGCAGGATGGTCATACTTTGTGGTATCTTCTTCAAATTTGAACCAGGTGTTCATTGATAGTGTGCTTACAGATTCATACTTTCATTTACCTTCATGGATAAAGTCACAAAGGCTGTTTTATTTTTTAATCATTTATTAATTTTTAGGCGGACAAAAAATCTTAATTTTTTGCACACTTACTAGACCACTGCTCTGTTCCAGTAATACCTGAAGTGTTTCTGACACTTTCACAAGAAACTCTACAGTGTCCCCTTCCTGGCAAGCCCTCATTTATGGATATAGTCAAAGTGGTTCAGAAGCTACAGCTATAATAATTTGAGAATGGAATTTTATGCGTTTTTGCTTCAAAATAGGGGGGGAGTGGAAGAGGTTAAAGCAGATAACAGCGGCACGGCCGTTTCGGCTAATGCTGTGTTCAAGGCAGGCTTTTGAAACCGTAAGTTACAGCTTCAAGTCACAACTACGACTTGGTAGCGTTCCAGGTAACCCGTAGCTCGTGTTTTTACCGTCCTGTTGTCTGTGAAAGTCACTATAACGGCCACTCGTAACTTCCGACCCATGAACTCGTACCAGATCGAACTGGTCTGACTTCACAGGAAGGAAAAACACAAAGTACGAGTTTCCTTGAACGCACCATGAGTTAGCAGCCCCCGCCCTTGTCAGGCATCAATTGGTCCTCGTGCTACGTCACCTCATTCACGCGCATCCCTTGGCTGCACACACAGCCCTTCATGCCGTTCTCTCCCCTCATTGGATAACACTTGTATCCCACAAGGAAAATTTTCTCCTCGGGTTACAGCAGAGCAGAGTGACGGAGAGACTCGTGTTTAGGCTGAAATACTTCATGTAAGTGATTGCTGACGGAAAATAGGACTATTTAGGACTTATATTAACAAAAACATTCCACTGATATCTGCTTTAAAGCAGAAGTAAGTGATATATTTGTGTTAATATAAGTCTTAAATAGTTATATCTTCCGACAGCAATCACTTACATAGAGTGTTTGGTCTGAAACACGGGTCTGTCAGTCCCTCTGCTCTGCTCTGAGCAGAGGGACTGAGAAAACATTTATCGTATCCTACAGTTTTTATCCAATGAGGAGAGAGAACGGCATGTAGGGCTGTGTGTGCAGCCAAGGAACGCCGTGAATGTGGCGACGTAGGGACGAGGACTGTTATGGTGCGTTCAAGGAAACTCGTATTTTTCCGACCGTGAAGTGGTACCAGTTCGATCTGGTACGAGTTCACCGGTCGGAAGTTACGAGTGGCCGTTATAGTGACTTTCACCGGTAAAACAGGTCAGAAAAACACGAGTGGGTTGCCTGGAACGCTACAAAGTCGTAAGTTGTGACTTGAAGCTGTAATTTACGATTTCAAAAGCCTGCCTGGAACGCAGCATTAGCGAAAACGACCGGACCACTTACTTCTGCTTTAAGTGCCGAGTTGCATTGCACAATGCCATAAATTAACATTTGAAGAGTTAATTTGCAAAAGCAGATAACTCCGTTTTTAAAAAAATTCTAGAATCTTCATTTTTTATTTTTTATTTACATAAGGTGATATCAGTCAAACCAAAGTTGAGTGACTTTTAGGTATAACAAAACAGACATATCTCAAAAAAATAAAGTTTTATTGAAAACAAAACTATGCAAAGAATAATTACAAAGCCTTAGCTCATTTTTTTCAAAATGGCACTTATCTGCTTTTGCAAATGAACTCTTCATTTATCTAAAGTGCCAGATAGTATTGCACCAGGCCTTGAAGTGCACATTAGTTTAAAGTGCCAGATTGTATTTCACGATGCCCAGCACATCCAGTTGCACATGTAGGAGTATGTAGATATCAGGGGCGGAGCAGGGCACCAAAATCAACCGGGAAAATTCTGACCGCACCGGCCCACCATCGGCCCAACCCGGCACCGACAGCCCCCCCTCCCACACACACACACACACACACACACACACACACACACACACACACACACACACACACACACACACACACACACACACACACATCTAGATTATAAACAGTTTGAACTTCATCTCTGGACTCTGCTTCTTATTCCTGCACTGTCACTGTGCTAGTACTTACTTATGGAATAGAAGCTGACCACATCACAGTTCTTCCTCAGAACCATGTCTTGTCTGATCACTCCTTAATCACATTTGAATTTATTTTCACAAATTATATCCTACCTGGGAAAAAAAATGGCAATTATGCACTCTGGTCAGATGCAAATGCAAATTGCATTTCGTTGCCTTGTTTTTTTTAACATGTGCAATGACAATAAATTCAATCAAATCAAATCAAATCAAATCCCGCAGCAATAGATGTTTATCTGACACTGCTGTTTCTAGATTTAAAGAGCTTATTCCAGCAGAGCTTGCTGCCACATCTTGTAACAATATAATGGGCAGTTATGCTGATTTCACCCCCACGCAGGTAGACTATCTTGTGGATAGCACTGCAGCAGCACTCCTTGGGACACTTGATACCGTTGCTCCCCTGAAAAAGAAAGTTATCAACCAGAAAAGAATAGCTCCCTGGTACAGCCCTAACCTGCGCGCTTTGAAACAGAAGACCAGACAGCTGGAAAGGAAAACACATTCCAGCCAACATGAGGAAGACCGTCAAGCCTGGAAGGATAGTTCATTAATATATAAAAAAGAACTCTGTAATGCTAGAAGCAACTACTATTCATCTTAAATAGAAAAGAATAAGAACAACCCCAGGTTCCTCTTCAACACTGTGGCCAGGCTAACCAAGAACCATAGTGTTGTTGAGCCATCCATCCCTCCGACTCTCAGGAGTAACGACTTTTTAACTTTCTTTACCGAAAAGATTGTGAATATTAGAACAAAGATTGCCAATAATGGAGCACAGATTACAGTACACATAGAAGCACCTCCCAGACTTATTAGATACTTGGACAGCTTCTCTCCCATCGACCTGTCAGACTTAACTTCTGCAATTACTTCTTCCAAGTCAGCCACATGTCTGCTGGATCCAGTCCCGACAAGACTACTTAAGGATGTCTTCCCCTTAGTTAACACTTCTATATTTAACCAAATCATTCTTTCCCTAGTCACAGGTTATGTGCCTCAGGCCTTTAAGGTGACTGTCATTAACCCTTTACTTAAAAAACCTTCTCTTGACCCAGATGTATTATCCAGCTATAGGCCTATCCAACCTCCCCTACATCTCCAAGATCCTCAAGAAGATTGTCCTGGAGCAGCTACATGAACATCTGCATAGCAATGAGCTCTTCGAAGCTTTCCAATCTGGATTCAGAGAACACCATAGCACTGAAACAGCACTTGTCAAAGTCTCTAATGATCTTCTTATAGCTTCAGACAGAGGTCTTGTCTCTGTACTTGTAATTTTGGACCTCAGTGCCACATTTGACACCATCGACCACAGGATCCTGCTGCAGAGACTAGATCATGAAATTGAGATTAAAGGACCTGCCCTAAAATTGTTTAAGACATACTTATCTGACAGGTTTCAATTTGTTAATGTCAGAGTAATGTTCAGAGTATAGCAGAGTTACGTATGGTGTGTTCAGTCTTGGGGCCAATCCTCTTCATTCTTTACATGCTCCCATTAGGTGTCCGGAAGCACTCAATCAATTTTCACTGTTATGCTGATGATACGCAACTCTACTTGTCCATGGAGCCAGATGACAGAAGCCGCCTCATCAATCTGCAAGACTGTCTGAAAGACATTAGATCCTGGATGTCCTCTAACTTCTTGCTACTGAATTCAGATAAAACTGAGGTCATCGTGTTTGGACCTAAACACTTCAGGGACACGTTCTCTAATCAGATCTCTACTCTAGATGGCATCACCCTGACCCCGAGTACAACCGCGAGGAACCTTGGAGTCATTTTTGACCAGGACCTTTCCTTTAGCTCCCACATAAAACACGTGACTAGGACCGCCTTCTTCCATCTGCGCAGTATCACTAAGATTAGGAATATCCTCTCCCAGAGTGATGCTGAGAAACTGGTGCATGCATTTATCACTTCTAGGCTGGACTACTGCAACTCTCTCCTGTCAGGATGTCCGAAAAACTCTCTAAAGAGTCTCCAGCTGGTCCAGAATGCCGCAGCAAGGGTTTTGACAGGAGTTAGGAAGAGAGAGCACATCTCTCCCACCTTAGCTTCTCTCCACTGGCTTCCTGTAGGATTTAGAATAGACTTCAAAATCCTTCTGCTGACTTATAAGGCTCTTAATGATAAAGCTCCAACCTATCTGAAAGAACTAATCATTCCTTACTGTCCTACCAGAGCACTCCGCTCCCAGAACGCAGGTCTGTTAGTGACTCCCAGTATCTCTAAAAACAGACTGGGAGCAGTGGCGGCTGGTGATCAAATTAGTTGGGTGGGCTAATAAATAAATTATAGGCTACCCATTAAATGGTTAACACAGCAGTAGCTAAAAGTTAGTGTTATCCCATCTCACAAAAGTAGGCCTATAGCAACTAACTAGGCCTACACACTGCATTAAGTGGAAGGGTCTAGTCCAAAAAACAAAAACAAAAAAAAAAACACTTAACCTGGTTATCTCACACATATGTACACTCTCTCACCTCTCTCTCCTTCTCTTCTCCTCCTCCCCTCCCCTCCCCTCTCCTCTCCTCTCTTCTCCTCAGTATATTTTTTGACTGTCCATTTTCTGTTGTACTTTGTAGTTTGGCCTTGGTGTCTCGCCACTCTCTCTGTGGTTTGTCGCGGCAAGATCCACCGGAGCTCCATCTCTCTGGGAGGCTTGGGGGGGGGGGGGGGGTGGGGGGGGGAGGGGCAAAACAAACTGCCAAAGCCACACCAACTCTCCAACCAAAACAAAAGAAGACTCAACCCCAACATCAATCCCATACCACAACAACACCACTCATCTCCACACAACGTCAATCCAATCACACTCCACTCCAACAGCACGCTCATCACTCAAAACCCACAACACAAACTCTCTAACTCCTACAACATACACACAATACTACTCTCAACCCTCGAAACACTCTCTCTCACTCAACCGGAATCCAACCACACCAAACAAATTCAACCTCCACACACGTCACATCTGTCAAGCCTACTCTCTCTCCTCACAGCCACTCACAACAACAACCCACCCTCAACACAAGCAATCACAAACACTCAACCAACCAACAAACAACTCAACACAACTCAAACTCAACCACTCCATCATCATCCAGCTCAACAATCCAACTCTCCACAAACACAACCCAACTCAATCACACATCTCACCCCCTCAGACTCAAACTCTCATCAAACACACTCTCAAATCCTCTCAACATCACACACACAACCTCCCAACACAATCAACAACAACATAACAGCTCTCTCTCCTTCCCAAAACAAGACATCAACAACACTCACACACAAACACAACAAAACCACCACTCTCATAACTCAAATCAACTTACTAACACAATACTCTCACTACAACACAACACCACACAGGCAACGTCAAAATCAAACCAATTCTCAAAAAAAACATCCCACAAAATCACACAACACCACATCAAACACCACAAAACTCTATCACGATCACACAAACAGACATCAATCTCACCACCTCAAAACATCTCACTCATCCAACAACATCACACGAATCTCGACTCACACAGTCTCCTACCACAGTCTCACACCTCTCTCTCTCACCCCTCTCATCACCCTTCTCCAGAACTCTCTCTTCCACTCACTCAAACTCTCTCTCCTCTCAGCAACTCAATCCACAACAACTCCAAAACCCTCATCACATCAAAGCTCATCACTCCAACCAACCTCTCCTCTCTCTCTCTCAACAAGACTCCACAACACTCAACACCTACTCATCACTATCATCAACAAACTCTCAACAACTCTCTTCGAACACCATCATACTCAAGACCACCACACACAATCCGTCATCACCCACCCACCCCCTTTAATACCCCCTCTCACACATCTCCATCAAATACACAAGAACTACTACTCACCTCACACTCAATACGATCTCACAAACAACACCACATCACAAGATCGGAAACACCCTCACAACTCACAACAAAACTACCAAAACTCCCCAACACTCCCACTCTCTCTCCTTCAAACACATCCACACAACAAACCTCTCCAATCTCTCACTCAAACCAAATCACACAAAAACAACACATCAATCAACAACTACATCTTCACAACAACATACACATAAAGCTTCTCTCTCACCCACATCTCAACCTCTCTCATACAAACCCCCACAAACCTCTCACTCAAAACATCACTCAACTCACTCACTCACATACCACTCAACACTAACACAAACAAATCACTCCACACCACAACCGTGCTCTCAATAAAACAACTCAACTAGCCGTCATACTCTCCTCTCATCTTCATCTCCAACCTCTCGCTCGCTCTCAACATTCTCAACCTTCTCAATCAACACCCTCAACCTCTCACGCATTCACCTCATCACACAACTCAACAATTCTCAAAACACACTCTCACACAACCTCAACTCTCTCAAACCTCAGCAAATCAGTCACACAAACACTCAGCTCACATACACAAAGCCCAAAGACCTCCACTCATCACCAAAATCTCAAACTAACCATCACTCTCCCCACCAAACACACACATTCTACAACAACAAACTACCCCTCTCTCACCCCACACTAGACAACAAACTCTTCACTCCATAACAACCACATCACATCTCACCACCCATCTCATCAAATCACTAAAAACACACAATCCTCACTCACTAAACAACCTCTCACAAGTCAATCACTCAAATACCTGCAAACTCACAACAACACTCAAACATCAACCCTCTCCTCACAACACACAACATCACACAACAACACCACAACAAACAAGCACTCTCCACATCACATCACACAACACAAAAAACACATCAAACTAGACACCCTCTCCACTCACCAAACTACAACAACAAACATACTAACTCAATCAGACAAGATCACACCAACACACACACGTACACATTCACACCAGACCATCATCACACACAACACAAACTCATATCCTCTCATATCACGAATCCTACACCACTCTCTAAAACCACTCAACATCACTCACCACCAAACAACACTCTCTCTCTCACACTCCCTCAAACCCCACAAACTAACGCCACACTGCCACCCAGAGCAATACACTCACTCTCCAAACTCAAGACATCACTCAACACCATGCACAAACAAACACTCTAACAACACAAATCTCACCTACAACATCACCATCTCAACACATCTCACAACTCAGATAAACACACACTCTCTCTCTCACACTCAACCAATCAACCCTCCACCTCAATCACAACAACCACACTCACAAACACTCTTCACTCTCCAACTCACACACAACACCTCTCACTCTCAAACCACTCATCTCATCAAATACTGCTCGCGAACAACTCAACAAACCAACACTCTCCTCACACAACCCACAAATCTCCCCATAAACAACCATCTCAACCAATCTCAAACAACTCACACTCACCATTCTCAACACACAACCAACAAAAAACAATCACTCACTCAAATCTCACACAAACACACATCAACCAAACCAAACACACTCTCTCTCACACCTTCTCAAAAAACACACCAAACATCTCTCTCCTCTCTCACTCTCACCACTCTCCAGCTCTCCCAAACTCCACTCATCAACTCTCTCTCAACGCTCCAACTCACACCACTCACCCCACTCAACCCACAGCACTACTCTCCACTCACATCACCAACTCAACCACGAACCCTACCCAACAACTCAACTTCATAACTCAACCCCGCAACTCTCCCTCCTCACACAACACTTCCAAACAACTCAATCCCCTCACTCTCACGCAAAACATCAAATATCTCAACAATCACCCAAACACTCTCCTCAACACACCAAACACACACAACCCAACACTCACCAAAAACAATCACCTCAAACTCACAAAACACTCACTCACACATCATCGCACATCTCCACAAACACAAATCATCACACCAACACCACAAACAACCAGCAAACACACACACTCACTCCAAGCTCTCACTCCTCTCCTCCTCAAACAACATCACTCACATCGAATCAACATCTCTTCTCACTCACCTCCAAACAATCTCAATCTCAACATCATAAACACAACACACACACACACACTCAAAAAAACTCCCCACACCCCTCTCACACAAACAACATCTCTCAATCTCACCTCAATCAACACCCCACTCCTCAACTCTCATTCACACAACACACCACAAAACACTCCAATAACTCACTCACAATACACCTCTTCTCAACACAAATCACCACCACGTTACAACCCAAACTCAACATCCAACGCCACCCTCCGACCTCCTCACACTCTCACTCATTCACCCAGTCACAACAATCCAACACTCACACACAAACTCCAACACACCAACTCAAACCATTCTCCACACTCTCGATCACTCACTTCAAAACTCAACACCAACAGCCAATCACTCAACAACACACACCCGAACAATCTCCACACTCATACTCCACAAATCAACACACACAAAAACTCTCTCTCCACCAATCATCTCAAAAACACCACCACACAACACTCACACACTCCTCTCCATCCTCAAAATCACCAACACTCCACCTCGTCACTCTCTCACTCCCAATCAACACACACCACAAGACCATCTCTCTCACAACTCCACCCACTCCCTCCTCCTCTCTCTCAACTCACTCTCAATCAAACAACAATCTCAACACTCTCACACAACAAATCCAGAACTCACAACAAACTCCGTCATCACATCCTCAACACATCACAACACTCACTCAACACAACAACCAATCCTACAATCCACAACTCTCAACGACAAATCAACTCTCACACAAAAACAATCATCCAAAAAAACACTCACAATCACTCTAACACACTCAAACTCTCTCACAATCCAACTCAACTAACAACAAAAACCATAATCAAACTCGTCCGACAACAAACAATACACCTCCTCGACTCACACCCACATCCCAACGTACACTCTCTCACTCCAACAAAACACAAATAACTCACTCTCACCTCCACTCACATCTCTCTGCACTCTCTCACACAAAACCCACAACCTCTCACTCACAAAACCATCATCTCTCTCATCAAACTCTCACATCTCCTCTAACACCAACACTTCACACTCAAACACTGCACACACATTCTCAACACTCAGAAAACAACACGACTCATAGTCCACACACTCACACTCCACCTCTCCACTCTCTCAGTCTCAAGAAACACAACCACCATCTCAACATCACCCACCTCAACACTATCTCATCTCAAAACTCGTCCAACACATCCATACTCTCTCTTCACACTCTCAATCTCCTCCACACAACATCATCCACATCTCTACCACACAACTCCCATCCTCTCTCACTAAAAAACTACTCAACAACTCACACACACAACTCAGACACACATCCACTCTCACCAAACACACACACAGCCAACCCAACAACACTCCAAACTCACTTCACTCATCATCACCACTCAACAATCACACCACACTCCTCTCACAACACTCAACAACATAACACATCACCCCCAATCAACAACACCCTATCATCACTCTCACACACCGCCGAATCTCCCGACACACCCAAAACCTCTCACACTCAATCACACTCACCACGAATCCACACAACACCACACACTCCATTCTCAACTCTCATCAACAACCAAAACCTCTCTCAACTCTCCCTCTCATCATCAACCTCATCACCCCCCCCCCCCCACCTCCCCCCCTCTCAACACACATCACACACCCCTCACTCTCTCTCACACCACACCCACTCACCACAACAACTCAACCTCACACTAAAACACGAAGATCAAATCCTCCTCACAACACAAATCTCTCATCACTCTACTCTCACTCACGCACTCAACACATCACAAACACCACTCATCCATAAACAACTCACTCATCCACTCACTAAACACTCAATTCACACACTACAATCAACACCCTCTCAAACATCCTCTCAACCACACAAACAACACCACAACACCTCTCTCACTATTCAACTCATTCAAACCTCATCAAACTCATCAAAACCATCTCTCACCACAAACTCACACCAACACACAATCATCACAACAACACAATCTCAAATCCACAAAACATATCCGCACACAACAAACCATCAAAAATCTCAAATCATCACACTCTCACACAATCAGGCATCTCAGCTCACTCACACACAACCTCAACTCAAATCTCTCCAATCAAACACAATCTCACCATCATCAACAAACACCCACAACAAACACCTCCACAAAATCAACACCCATCACTCTCACACCCTCCCCAAACTCAATCAAAAATCACATCACACTCATCACTCAGGCAACCAAATCACACGTCACAACTCAAAACAACGCTTCACACACACATCATACCTCATCACACCCCTCTCCTCTCTCCCACAACTCTCACACAACTCACACCATCACACAACTCAAATCTCATCCACCAATCTCACTCACCACACAACACACCACACAACACTCTCACACTCAACCCCCTCACACAAACCAGACCACACCAAAAAAACACAATCATCTCTCTCCATCTCTCTCAACCTCTCCCTCACACTCAACCTCACTCAAAACTCTCAACTCACTCACACACACATCTCTCCTCATCAACTCTCTCTCACACACCATCTCTCAACATCTCCCTTCTCAAACCTCTCTCACCTCAACACACAAAAGCTTCACACTCACAACTCCACACATTTCACTCTCACCAATCAACACAGACCAATCACAACAAACTCACTCACACTCTCCTCCTCTCACAACTCACCAAGCGAACAGAACTCTCTCTCTCACACACACAAAACTCAAATCTCTCTCTCAACAACACACCTCAACTCTCCCATCTCTCTCACTCTCACACACAACCCACACCAAAATCAAAACAATCCACATCGTCGTGATGTGTCTTAAGGCTCAAACCCCATCATCAACACCCACACTCACACTCACCTCCACTCATCAAACAACCTCTCTCTCAACGCATCACGACAAACTCACTCTTCTCTCTCAACACTCACAACACAAATCACATCTCTCAACCATCTCATCTCACACTCTCAACAACCACGTACAATCACGCACGACATCTCTCAAACCAATACTCCACACAACAAAACAAAGCATCTCACCTCATCACATTCCACACCAAAAAACTCACACCCGTCCAACCCACAAAGCAAACTCTCACTCTCAACACACAACACACACCTCACACTCACACACACTCACACATCTCAACACACACCACCATTTTCAATCCCTCTCACCAAACACCTATCACACACACTTCAACACTCACTCTGACACATTCACTCACACATCCTCACACACTCAACTCATCTCTACAAATCACAACTCAAGCTCCACCACAACAAAAATCTCCTCTCTACCTCAAAACAATCAACAACCATCACTCAACCACTCACAACATCACATCACCACTCTCACAAAACAAAAACACCCCTACCTCTCAAACTCAACACACATCGCAAAACACACCGTCACAAAACTCAACGTCAACTCCACTCACTCAACATCTCACACAACTCACATACTCTCTCACTCGTACACAACTCATCACACAATCTCTCTCTCACTCAACTATCACAAATCAACTCAAACACTCAAACCTCTCTCAACAATCACCTCCTATCCACTCAACACTCACTCAATCTCTCCATCACTCTCACTCACTCACACGACTTTCACTCTTCTCACAACACACACAACAACAAACCTCTCAACCACTCACATCACTCACTCTCAAAAACACACCATCTCTCTCTCAACCGTCTCTCTCAACTCACTAACAACTAACAATCTCAGCTCTCACCAACACTCACTTCAAATCAAAATCCTCTCTCACCCTCACTACTCACTCACCAATCACCCTCTCTCTCACACACAACACACACACACTCTTCCTCACAAAACTTCCAACACACACTCTCTCCACTCTCACAAACCACACACACCCACCAACACCAATCACACAGCTCACTCTCAACACTCTCACACAACTCCAACTCAACACTCACACACTCACAACTCAACATTCCCACAATCACCACAACACAACACAAACACACTCAACATCAACTTCTCTCAACAACACAAACTCCACACTCTCATCTCATCCACTCAACACTCATCACCACATACAACAAACTCACGACAATCACTACGTCACAATCAACTCAAGTACTCCTTCTCAAACTCAACATCTCAACACAAACAAACCACAAACCTCCTCTCAAACTCACAACTCAAACATCAGCAAACTCACTCACTCACACACTCACACAAACATCAATCAACAACTCCCTCTCATCACTAACACTCATCAACATCGCACTCCACTCACTCACTATCATCTCTCTCATCACACATCACATCAAAACCATCAAAAACACACTACATACTCAACAACTCTCTCACACTCACATCTCTCCCATCAACACACAAAACATCAAGCTCAAAGCACACAAGCTCACTCCTCTCAAACTCACTCAACACCAGCCCACCACACACACACACACAACACTCAAACATACCAAACCACCATCCTCAACACACAACAACTAAAATCACTCTCTTCACAACTCCACAACACACAAGAACAAACACCAAACCAAAACAATCTCTCACCATCCCTCACATCAATCCCCCTCCTCTCAACACCTCAACAAACCAAACCACACACACAACAAGCACCACCCACACACCACAAAACTCAACAAAACTCAAAAACATCACTCAACACATCCACTCAACACATCTCCAACTCCAACCTCCACTATACACACACTCAATCCACACACTCTCACTCGACACACTCTCCAACTACACACAACAACACTTCCATCACTCAGACTCACTCATCACACAAAAAACACTATCAAACTCAACACCATCCAACGCACACTCTCTCAAACAACTCATCACAAACCTCACACAACACACACTACACTCAAAACACAAACTCACCTTCACACCCCTCAACAACCGCCTCTCAAGCACACCACAATCACTCTCAATCACACTCATCACACCTCTCCAACTCACACTCTCTCTCTCAACTCACCCACACAACTCGTCCATCAAACTCAAACAGTCTCACAAAGTCTCAATCACAACAACCAACTCAAATCAAACACTTCAGCTCCATTCATCAGCAAACAAACAACTCTCGCTCTCACTCACTCAACTCACAACATCAACTCACAACATCACTTCCATCTAACACTCTCACAACACAAACACAGAACACACAATTCACAAAAATCCTGCACACACAAACAACAACACACAAACTCTCACAACAATAACTCAAAACACCACAATTCTCCAACAACACACCTCCCTCACTCTCGCTCACACTCACAACACAAACACCCACAAACTCTCATCCACCGAAACCTCTCACAATCTCAACAGCAATCTCACACAACCCCTCCACTCATCAACCCACACTCACACACACTCAAAAATCAAAACATCAATCTCCCACATCACTCAACTCTCATAAATCACACAACAACACCTCTCAACTCAAACAACTCATCTCACGCAAACCTCACAACCTCTCAAAGATCATCACTCACTCATCAATCACCTCTCACACACTCACACTCACACGTCATCTCCGTTCACACAACCAACTCACTCAAACACACAACACCACACAACACTCACACTCAATCTCACTAACACACCACAAACACTTTCTCACTCACATACTCACTCAACACTCACACACAACACAAAAACACTCACATCCAAACGTCCTCTCATACAGCATCTCAACTCACTCATTCACAAGCTCACTCAACTCCTCCAATCTCAACCAACCAACACTCCACATACAAAAACACTCATCACTCAATCAACAGCACACCACCTCTCTCAAAACTCAATAATCATCAACTCAACTCACCTCACTCACACACTCCAATCTCTCTCCAACATAAGACTCCACAACACTCCACACCTAACACTCCAAACACTCCAAATCTCAACATCTCTCTCAAACCCAACATTCAACTCACTCTCCACACACTCCAACACAACACCAACACACACCACACTCAACAACACCACAACACCAATCACACACTCCACACCTACAATCTCATTCTTCATCTCAACACATCCCACTCCACAAAACACTCTCTCCATCACTCGTCTCTCACTCTCACAAACAACAAAGTCTCACTCAACTTCAAGCTCACAAACTCTCACTCACCCACACATCTCACTCTCTCAAAAACAAATCTCCTCACACATCACAACATTCACCAAAATCATCACTCACTCACAAAAATCGAACTCACTCAATCCAATCTCACAAACACAACACGCAACTCACCTTCAACTCAATCATACAATCAGCTCACTCATCACAAAGCCTCCTCAAGCACTCACCTCACTAACGAACCATCTCTCATCACATAATCTCACAAACACAACAATCATACTCCATCATCCAAACTCACATCACCAACAACACTCGCTCATCAAAATCACATCTCTCTCCTCACAACAAAAATACTCCCAAAAACTCTCAATACTCACTCAAACAATCATCACACATACTCTCAAGAAAACAAAATCACATCAACTCTCCAATCTCACCTCTCACTCCAACAAAACAATACCACACAATCCTCACCAACAACACATAGTACTTCCAATCTCAACAATCAATCTCACAACCTCCATTCTCAACCAAAAAACGCTACACGTCTCCAACTCAACTCACATCTCAAGTCTCATACTCATTTCACAACTCGATCTCTACAGCCCAGTCGCAATCATACAACTCATAACTCAAAATCTCAAATTCTCACCGCACTCAGAACAATCTCGCAACACCTCACTCAACTCTCTCACTCGTCCAACTACTCAACGCAATCATTGGCTCCGCGCATCGTCACCTCTACTCAAATCTCACACCTATCTCAAATTCATCCCAACACTCGCATACTCATACACACTTGCTATCCATCGCAACTAAACATTCAACACTTCACTCCACAACACATCCACTCAACTCAACTCAAGGACTCACACACAAATCTCAACTCCTCCACACTCACACACTGATCCCTAGCGCTACGCGCGCTCACAAAATCCTACACTCTCACTACCTCAACTCATTCTCACTGCAACTCACAAACTCAATTCACATCATCACAATTAATACTATCACAAATCTCAACTCCCACACTCAATCAGCAATCTCAGCGAACTTAGATACTTCAAAACACTCTCTCGCTATCTCAAACTATCATCACAACGCATAACTCATCACCCTCACTCGCAAACTCAACAAACAACTACTCATAATATCACTACTCACCACACAAAACCCTAACACACATCTCAGCTCAACCACTCCATCTCACAACTCCATCTCAACACACAACAAACTTCAACTCGACCACACACTCGCTAATCTCAACAAACTCAATAACAACCCAACTGTCCCTCACCTCCATCCTCAATCCTATCTCTCACTAACTCACTCACTCTCTCACTCAAAACTCGACTAAAATCACTTTCACACTCACTCAACATCTCGTCACTAGTCATACAAGCACCTCAATCTCAGCTCATCCCATAATCTATCTAATACTAACACCACAACAACTCAAATTCATCAAACATACACTCACACACACTCTACACAACTCACTCACAACTCTCGCAATCTCTACCCACCTTCTCATAACACACCTCTACACAACACAACATGCTCAACCATCACTAACGCCATCACCTCACTAACCTCAATAAAGCAAACCACTCCAACACCACAAAACATCTCACTCACATCTCACTAACAATCTCTTTACAACAATATCCTCATCTCACCACTCACACTCTACGCTCACCATCTTTAACACACTCATTCTCTCAACAAACACACAAATCCCTCTCGATCACTCTCACCATAAAACGCAATAACATCCTCTCAACAAAACTCCCAATAACACCATCATAACTCAACTCACACACACACAACGAATCTCTCCGACATCATCTCTTAAACCCCTCTACTAACTCCGCACCACTCAAACATATCAGCACACATTCTCAAAATCTCACATCTCACACTCAATCTCAACAAACTTTACGTAAAAAACAAGATCAGCTCATACATAAAAAAGCGTCTCACATCTCAAATCACTCCAGCTAACTCACAAACACTAACCTCTCAAATCTCTACTCAGCAACAAACCATTAGCACTCAACACATCTCATCACTTCTCCACTTTAACAGTCTCTAACTCATCCACTCATTACAACAACTCACACAACTCAAAACTACATACAAAAAATCACTCAACAGACAACTCACCAAATCTCTCCACTCTATCTCAAAAAATATCAACACGCTTCATCTCAGTTCGACACCACAACTCAAATCCCACTACTCACACTCTTCATCACCCACACACTCCGCTCATCTCACCACGGTATCATTCTCCATCCTGCACCAAAATCTCAAAGCAATCAACATCATACCAACTCAACACATCAACTTCTAACAACACTCAACCTCCTCAGACTGAACTCACATCTGCATACACAGCTTACCTCTAACATAACAAAACGTCTCACACTTCAATCACAACACGCAATACAATCTCTCCTCCAATCTCACCACACACTCCACCTCATCTCTCTCAACTCATCATAAAACTCAACATCACAAACAATCATCAAAACAAAACCACTCGTACATACTCAACTCAAACTCTTACTCTAATCTTATCTCACAATCACACAACATGCCAACACTACTTACTACTTACTGAACTCCTCTATCCCATCTCCAACACACTCTAACCATCTCAACTCTCTACTCTACGCACTTCACCAATCTTCAACACCAACTCATCACAAGCATCCAACTCCATCACACAACTCTCCTCAAACACTAAAGAAATCTCTAACACACTCAAAACTCCTTCGTCCACTTAGAACAACCAACTCACCAACCTCGCAAATCACCGCAAAACAACTCTCTCATACAACTCTAACCTCTCATCTCATTCTGCACAATCTCTCCATGCCTCATCATTACTCTCAAAATGCTCACACACTAAGACTCATCACCCCCATAGCTCATCACTTCGTCTCACGCTCACCTCAAGCTCAACACACCTCTCTCTCAGGCTCTCAAATATCAACACCTCTCCAACGCAGCACTACCTCATTACTCTCATACAACACTTAACTACAATCACTGCATAAGCACGCTACAAACTACCTTCATCACAACCATGGACAACTTAACTAACTATTGAACTACAACAACAATACAACACAAAAATCAAACAACTCACTCATACTCTCCTTACCACTCAACTCAACGTCGATCACAATCAACATCGACGATCTGCAAACCAACTCATATCATCAACAACTAACACACTAAACTCTGGCACACTCTCTCCTCTCTCCTCCACCACCAATAAGCCCAAACACTATCATCACTTCAGATCAACGCACACCACTCTCTCCTCAACAACATCTCCACCACTCTCACAATCTCACCGCGCTATCAACCTAACAACAATCAACAAACTCACTCTCACACTCCTCTCTCTTCGTCACGCCACGACACTCTCATCATCAACTCCCTCTCTTTCGTATCACACTCTACCCCACATCATCAATACATCATCACAGACAAACACACCTATCATCACTATCACACACCTAGAAAAACATCACCTCGCTCATAACAACTCAAAGCTTTACCCTATATCAACTCACCAACAACAGACTTAACCCACACTCCATCTCTCACTCATCTCAACTCTTATCACACGTCTCCAACAATCATCAATCTCTCTCTCTCAACTCACTCTCCTCAACACAACAAACACCCACCACACAAAGCTCTCTCCTCTCACCAAAAACGCCCTCATCAAACTCTCTCCTCTCGCAACACATCATCCTCGCAAACAGACTCTATCTAGACATCCTAACAGCTCGCAACGTTTCTCTCACACAACAATCCTGCACTATCTATCATCTATCTCACTCATCCATCGCACACTCTATCAACACTCACATCAATCACACATACACATCGCGTAGCACAACCACTCTACTCTCACTCACTCTACTCAACTATCTCACATCAACTCTCAACTCCAAACAAGCATCCATCTCTCTCACAGCTCTCATTCTCTCTCTCCTCAACAAAACCCTAACATACACACATCTCAAAACAAAATATCTCATCCAATCTCAACAACTCAAAATCCAAACCTCACCCATAAATCTCTCCAACTACACTTCACAAAGAACTGTACCACAACTCCGCGCCACTATTTACAAAATCGCCCACAACTCATAACCAAAACAACATCCCAAATCCCCCCAGACAACCACAATACACAACTCTCTAAACACCTCAAAACAAAACACCCTAACACACTTCACTCTTCTCTCTCATAACACAAACACTCTCATCTATCTCAGACCATCATGCATCAACACTCCTCAAACTACATACTCGCATCTACACCACTCTCACTCAACAACACAATCAACAAAAACTCCCTTCTACAACGAAAAACACATTCACTCATCGTCTCTCTCAGTCACCAAATCCTCTCAACTCAAAAAACACTCTCTATACACATACAACACGCCAACCTCCATTCTAAAACACATCACCCGCAACACCAAAGATCATACTCAACACAACGCTCTCTCCACAAATCAACCATACATCCATCTCTCTCCAACTACTCTAACATCAACCAATCTCTCACTCTCAACACCTCAACGCTCTTCACTCTCTCACACAACACCAACCACCATCACGAAACACAACAAATTCACCACACCTAAACCATCACAATAAATCCAACCTCCCACATATCTCCCACACACAACTCTCATCAACCCTCTCACCAGCCATCCAATCACAAGCTCTTGGCACAAAAAGCCCAGCACTCCACTACGCAAAAACAATCACTCACAACACGCAGATACCACAACGAAACAACCACAAAGCACAAAACCCCAACATCACCATTCGCAACGGCACACCCAAACATACTACAACGACATTCAAAACTACAATTTAAACGAACATCACCAACAATCAACAAAACTCAGTCAAACAACTCTAAATCCACAAGCCCTTTCAAATATAAAACAATCACTCACACATACCAATACCACCACAACCCAAATATCACACATCAATCACCTCACATCAACTCTCTTCTCGCGATCTCTTCATAATCCACTCAGAACGACCTCTCATCTCAGCTTCATCTCGCATAGCACTATCACCGCTCAATACACAACAATCCAACACACATCATCTACAAACCACCTCAATCTCTTCCCCACTACGTCGCTCTAAATACAAACTCAAACACTCAAACTTTCTCACACTCACAACTCTATCATCAATCAAATCACAAACCCTCAAACATCATCTCACCATCTCAACATCCATCACGCTCTCACACAATCTCCATTGCCACCACTCTCCACACAACAGGAACAACTAAAACCTCACACTCAAAACCACAAACTCTCATCGACGCTCTCACCCCACTCATAACAAACTCTCTCAATTAACTCACTCACAACTGCTCACAAAGCACTTCTCTCTTCACATCTCCTCAGCTCTAAATCTCTCTCACACTCACTCTAATTCTCACACACACATCCTCTATCGCTCCCTCTCCTCCACACTCCCATCATCTTGCCATCCTCTACCTACAGACACCAAAAAACACCTCATAACAACACTCTCTACGCTAACACATTCTCAAAACATCAACAACCTCATCAACACATCTTTACCACACAAAATCTCTCTCTCTCTCTCTACTGTCACTCTCAACTCGCAACAACTACAAAACAACACATCACACTCTCACACACTCACGAAAACACTCTCGCCACAACATCAAAACTCGAACAATAACACTAAACTCTACTCTACGCTATCACGCTCTTCCACCTCTCATTTCCAAAACTCGCATCACACTCACACACTCACACCTCAAATTCTCACACAAAAATAAACACTCACCTACCCATCAAACAACCTCACAACAATACTCAAACACCCTAAATCTCAAAAGACAAAACGCTATCTCAACACCCATCACAACTACAATCACAGCGACACCACACAAACATCTCACAAACATAACACAAAAATACCCATCTCTCAATTCGCAACTAATTCTCCACACAAACAACTCAACACGACTACTCTCCAAAACTCTCTCTCAACCACCACAACTCAAGCTCTCAACTACAAGAACAAACACTATCCTCCAGTCCACAACACACACCAACTCCCACACTCCTCACACCACACAAAGACCTCCTCCATCTCACTCATCACCTCCCCTCTCTCTCAACCAACATCACACAACAGCAAAAACACACACAACACAACAACACCACACCGTCACCCAACTCTCACTCCACAACTCTCACAAACACTCACTCTCCACATTATCAAAACAGTCCGCAT
>NW_028221083.1:0-18173 GCF_045865225.1 Trachurus japonicus | reverse complement strand
CCATATAATGGTTGTCAATGGATACCAACTTTCTTCGTCCAAAAAGACACACCAAAAAACATCCCAATACCTCCATACTGCTCGTCTGTAATGTCCCTCTTGTATTGAAGCCCCGACATGAGAAATTGTTCCGCCGGTCAGTACAAATCACGAGAGATTTGCACTGACACAGGAAGAGCAGTGAACTGAGACACTGGGAGCTTCCACTACAAACAAGCTTAAAATATAGACTTATTTAGGGACATTACAGACAAGCAGTATGGAGGTATTTGGATGTTTTTTGGTGTGTCTTTTTGGACGAAGAAAGTTGGTATCCATTCACAACCATTATATGGACAAATACTGCTGCACGGACCCCCCCCCCCGTAACTCAGAGAAGGCACGGAGGACTTCTCACAGCTCTTAGTTGACATGAGGGTGAGTAGATAATGAGTGAAATTTGAATTTTGGATGAACTATCCCTTTAAGACTGGCAGCAGGGAAAGCTACATGATCTGTCTTCCAACTTTAGCCTCATGTTTAGAGGACAGATACAAGTGCTGAGTGAATAGGAGTGTGTCCCAAAAAAGTCAGACTTTTCCTTTAAATATTAGAAATATCATCCACTTCTGAGAAAATGCAGATACAAAAGAATGTAAATAATACAAGAGGGAAGAGAAGAGAAAACTATGAGCAAGTGACACACACACTGACCCTGCAGCTGTCCCCCTCCATCACATCAGAGTGTGTACAGTGTGTGTCCCTAAAATCACAATGGACGTGAAACTAATGCGATTAAATGTGTTTCTGAATCAAATAGGATGTGTGAGTTTGCATATTGTGTGTGTGTGTGTGTGTGTGTGTACAATATCACTTCCCCCCTTTTCACTTAGCTATCATAGTCTGCTGTTGCCAGAGAGCAGAGAAGCAGTCGACAGCATCCAGGGCCCTGTGATAATACCCATAATGCATGCTGACTCAGAGCAAGGGAACAACACAATAAAGAGAACTGGACATGGCAGTAAACAACTGGTGATCAACTACAACTTAATTTAATTAGAGAGAGAGAGTGTGTGTGTGTGTGTGTGTGTGTGTGTGTGTGTCAGAGAGAGAGAGAGTAACTTGCCCTTATGTCAGCAACTGCCTTCACTCCACTCGCTCTACATTTACATATAAATACAGTGTGTGTGTTTTGTCTACATAGTCTGTGTTACTCACCTGCTGTGTGATGGCAAAGCCGATGACGGAGTCTCCCTCGGGGATGTCCCATGTCACCACAGCAGAGTTTGCTTTCAGCGCTTTGATGGTCACATTGACAGGAGGCGACAAGCTATCTGCAAACAGAGAGAGAGAGAAGAGTGTGTTTCATCTGGGGTAGGAAGCAAATGAGGAGTTCAGCTCCATTATATTTCCACCAGTTGCAGAAACGACCAGCAGCGTCGTGGCAGCAAACCAAATTCAGTGGTGTGAATAAATGGCTCAGCAGAATCCATTATGTACGGTGGAATCGATGACAGAGAACAGAAACACAAATTCCTCAGTGTGTTACAGAGATGCTGCCCAAGGCTCAGCAGACTTAGAGTGTGTTAGTGCGATATGGAGGGATCGATGCAGCCAGCGAGACAAAAACAATCATAACAGTCATGAAATTAAAACTGAGATTTGAACATTTGATATTAATTTTGAAAGTGAAAAGTTTAACTTCTTAAAATTGTAATGTCTCTCTAGAGACATGGCAACATTGATCTCTTGGTCAGTGAGCTGAACAGGGACGGAAATATCTCAACTATTGTATAGATTGTCATGAGCTCTTATTGCCCCTTAAGACAAACTGTACATTCACTTTTTTAACACTCGCAAAATACTGTAAAAGTAAATATTATATTATACAGTAAATATTATTATATTAAAGCAAAAATAAGCGGAATGTTTGTGTTAATATAAGTCTTAAATAGTTATATCTTCCGACAGCAATCACTTAAATAGAGTGTTTGGTCTGAAACACAGGTCTGTCAGTCACTCTGCTCTGCTGTAAGCCGAGGAGAAAACATCCCTTGTATCCTACAACCTTTATCCAATGAGGAGAGAGAACAGCATAAAGGGGCGGTCCTCTCTGTGTGTACAGCCAAGGGATGCGCGTGAATGTGGTGACGTAGGGACGAGGGCCAATAGATCCATGACAAGGGCGGGGGCTGCTAACTCCATCTGCTGACAAGAAGTTACCCAAAACCACCGGATCGCTTACTTCTGCTTTAAACCTTGCTCCAGCATTTTAGCTTTGTCATTTCAAGCATGCAGGAGTGGAAAGTGTAGGCTATAAAAATCTACTCAAGTAGGCTTAAAGTAGGATGAAATTTAACTTATGGTAAGTAAAAGTAAAAGTACTGGTGTAAAAATGTCGTAAAAGTAAAAAGTAGCCCATTTAAAACTTAGGCTAATCAGAGTAAAAGTCACTTAGTTACTTCTTTTGGGTGACCAACTTCTCGACATTTCTGACCTTCTGACGCTGCAGTTGTCAGGAGCCAATCAGATGGACAGTTA
This sequence comes from Trachurus japonicus, assembly GCF_045865225.1. NCBI lineage: Eukaryota > Metazoa > Chordata > Actinopteri > Carangiformes > Carangidae > Trachurus > Trachurus japonicus. The sequence continues at coordinate 15,653 of NW_028221083.1, read as the reverse complement.
CTGGCATGCAGACTAGGGTTGTCACAATACTTCAACTCATAGCCTACTCAGGAAAATATTGTCCATGGTCCCGTGAAAACAATGAACACCGGACATATTCATGATTTTGTTAAAAATCGTTGCCTGATAACCCACTGAAGTAAAGGTAAAATTACTGATTTTCAAAAAAGTACACAAAAAACTACTCAATTACAGTAACAAGAGTAAATGTAACTTGTTACTTTCCACTCCTGCAAAACCCTTAGTCAATTATTACTAAGCGTTCACATCATTTAAGGTACAAGAATCATTTTAATATTGTTGGAGGCTCAGATTGACACATTCTCAGGTCCAGACTGGTGCATAACATTGAATCACTGGGGCTTCCTGTACACAGCATAGTAGCAGTAGTGACACTGTTCACATAGGTTTGGTATTCCTTCAACATGCAGAGCTGCTGCTGCTACTGACTGTGAACTGGTGTACAGCTGTGAGAGTGATGTTTACTGCTGCAACTGATTTTGCCCGCTACAGGTACAGGAGAGTAAGAAACAATCTGTGGCGCTCTATCTGGTACAAATCAGACTGCAAAATAACTCTCAGTTTTGACTGGTATTCACTTCATACTATAGATTTTATTACAAATGCAATGATTGGTCTATTATTCTCGTATGGACCACAAAAGTGTAGTTGACAAAAGCAATCATTGTGAGTCTGGTTAAAGTCAGACAGTAATACAGCTTCATCAGTCACTCTGTATCTCTGTGACTCACTTAAATTGAAACTGATGAGGCTGATTCAGAGCCGAGCATAATGAACGTCTTAGCACTGACCACAGTCTGTTGAAAGGAATTATGAATCATGAAATTATACTGCTGACTGTCCTGGAAGTGACAGACCAAATTCACTGTTTTTGAAAGATTTTGGGAAGCTCTGTATCAGAATGAAGAACAAGGACGATGAGATATTGTATACTGTACACATTTACTATCAGCAATATATCCTGACCTTTAAAATGTACAACAGGCGTGTGTGTTTGTGTGTGTGTGTGGGGCTATTTCGAGTTAGGTGTCACGCTTCATGTTCCAGATACACCTCCAGTTTAATTAGGGTCACAGGCTACAAGATTTGAGAATAATGATTCAGCTTCATTATATAATTAAGTGTGAGCCTGTGTGTGTGTGTCTTCGTCCACGTGTGGCCTCAACTGCTTCAAAGTAAGACTCTCTTTAATTACTGCATGCACCGCCCCAAGTCTACGCAACACACACACACACATACACCTAATGGCTTCACTTCATAACATGTGTGTGTATCAGATGATCAAAGTGCCTGCAGCAAAGGAGAACCTATCACTCTGCCTCAGATTAGCGGCAAATGGATTTTTCTCTCACACGGTTTACTTTCATTTCTTTTCTTATAAAAATGATTTGAAGTGTAAATGGTGTCAACGGTAATTACATAATGGACTGTTGACTCTCGGTGTACAGTTTGTTGCAAAACTGTGACCGTGCAGTGCACAGAAATGAATCTCATGGAGATCTACTCCCAGAGTGTGTTCTTTGTTTTCATTTGGATGCATTTCATACTTGAGGGCCTAATTCAATTGTATTAACTCAGTGAACTGCTGCCTGAAAATGTTGACAGACTAATTTTCTAAAAGGCCAGAAAATAATCAATCAATAGAATCCGTTGATATGAATATACTGTACTCTATTATTGTCTTATATTGTAAGTTATCTGAAGCAAACCTATCCAAATGTAGACAGTTGCTTTTTTTCCCTCAATGTATAATTCATCAAATTTTAAATTATTCATGTAATTTTATATATTATCATATTCCATATATATTTTCACTTTCACTTTCACTTCTTTATTCCTTTATGTTTCACTGTTATATTTGCGTTCTGAATTTCAGCTATGATAAGCTCTACTGTATGTGTTCCCAAATTGTCAACTGCTGTATTCCTTTGCTTTCATTTACATTGGTTACAAATGTTCCAGTGTTACCCATAAAACCACAAAGCCTGTCTGTTATTCTGTATGAGCCATGAGCAGACTGTGGTGTTACACCTTTACATCGCAGCAGACGGCGCCTCTTATGAATCACTGTGGCCTTCTGGGATTGATTGATATTTGTAACATGAGGCAGACCTCAGAGAGATGAATAGGAATGTGAAGTGGTCACTCTCAGTGATGCTCCTCAGCTGTCTTTAATAGGATATAAATCTAATTCAACTGAGCGTCTGCAGCCAGTGAGTTACTGAAGAGGTTAATGCTCACTTGCCCTTCGACAGGGACAAATCACATGGCTGGTGATTACGGGGATGATGGGTTCTGTAGCTGTCGTACACACGCTGACATACTGTACACTCAGAGACACAGCGTAGCCTCCGTGTCACGTGTCTCCGCCCCGCCAGCTGCTGATGTTTCAATGAAGCGCCTGAACGATGGCGGATGGGAGGAAGGAGACGCGGGGACGGGCTCTGGTGTTTGAATTGGCTTTGCTTGTGTGTACCGTCTGCTGCGTGTTTGCCTGAGGGATGGGGCATTTTGGGTGGAGAGTGGGATCACAAAGTCACACATCAAACTCATTATCTCTCCGTTAGTCGTCTCCCTTCTCTCTCTCTCTCTCTCCTGTGCCAATGTCACTCTCAAAACACACAGTGAGAGTCTGCGTTATGCTCATAATTCCCCTCAGGGAACACATTCATTTCTGTGACTCTGACACAGACCATTGCTTTGTTTACTCGTGCTAAAAAAAGTTCCTCAGAATTGCAAATGTCTATTTAGTCTCCCTCCTTTTTTTCAGCTCTAACAAGAGCTCGACCTAAAAACAGAGTATGGGATACCGAATGAGATTTACTTTACCAACATCTACTTGTTTAACAAAAACTGTGAACCAATCCTTTAATTGTGGTTCAGATTTGGATTACAATTGATTTAGCATGGAAACAGACCAGAGTGCGTACAGCCTGGATCAGCACTTTGGATTCAAAGTTCTCACAACAGCCAAACCAAACCAAAGGAGACCAAACCAGACCAGACCAGACCAGACCAAACCAAACCAAACCAAACCAAACCAGACCAGACCAGACCAGACCAGACCAGACCAGACCAGACCAGACCAGACCAGACCAGACCAGACCAGACCAGACCAGACCAAACCAAACCAAACCAAACCAAACCAAACCAAACCAAACCAAACCAAACCAAACCAAACCAAACCAAACCAAACCAAACCAAACCAGACCAGACCAGACCAGACCAGACCAGACCAGACCAGACCAGACCAGACCAGACCAAAATACACAGGAGCTTATCATCCTACACTTCCCATAATTCAGCTTGATAGCATCTTTTTGTCAGACTCATGTCTTTAAACTCAACATTTCTATAGTTTGTAGCATAGGGACCAAGTTTATACTTTTCCAGACACATCGTATGACATCATCAAATCTCTGCACACCTTCGACAAATTTGTATAAAATACTGAAAAATACTCACCATGCTGATTCAACTACTGTGCATAAACACTGAACTGTGTCTTTAAAAAGAAACAACAGAAGGAAGAAAGAAAGGAAGATACTAATGATTGATAGGGATAAAAGTAGATGTTGATATTAACATAGGTTTTGTTGTTTCCATCAATGGGAGAGATTTTTATTTCATCTTCCAGAAGCGATAATAGAATCAGTCTGGTGTTACGCTCTACTCTTCGTTCTTCTCAATAATTACTGCACTTGATCTACAAAGCTCTACTTGTGAATCTCTCACTTATCGTGTCTTTTAAATCCTGTAATTTGCCACAGAGCTGGTTAGCTTTGAGTAAAGCCTATACAGTATATCTCTGATCTCGGTTCAACTACTTTATCTTTGCTCTTTAAAGAGGAGCAGGTACAATCCTCTTTGAAATGAGAAATTCCTTCCCTGGTGGATGATTTTAAAATAATTATTTCTCACATTTCCATTGATATCTGCAACACAACATTTACAACATTTATCTTGGTTTCTCCTTCTTTTATTGAACACAGTGCTGGCTGTGTTCAACTGTGTAACTGAATTATTGTGTTTTTAATTCTCTTTCAAAAAACAGTCCTTGATCTGTTTGATTCTCCAAGAATAAATGAGAGAACACACACAGACTGGAGGATACTGCAACAAGATGGTGAGTAAAGTTTAGCGAAAAGACAAAATGCTTGTCTTTCGTTAAAACTTTCTGAAAGACAAAGTTAAATAGTCTCTTAGAGTGTCCTTGTGTCCCCACAGCCGGCCACTTTCTCTCTGTCTTTGTACGTCTCCTCTCTGCTGTTGGAGTGTGTTACGCCGAGGGACAACGAGAGCTGACGTGGGCCGTGACCACGGGCCTTAAATATCCACATGACACCAGAGTCAGCTCTAATGAAACACCAGACAGATGTCTTCATAAACTCTCTCTCATCGCTCTGACACACAGTCCGCCTCACCGTGAGAGATGGGAGAGACTTGGAGCCATGACGGATCTCCCTGGTGTGTGTGTGTATGTGTGTGTGTGTGGGTGTCTTTGTTAGTCCGGTGATGAGTGACAACTAGATGTCTCTCCCATGCTGAGTAGCTTGAAGGGTGACAGGTCCCTAATATCCCTGTTCATTAGAGAACCCACTGGGAGTGTGTGCATGAGTGTGTGTGAAACTGTGTACAGTCAAGGAGAGGACGCTAAGTTGCAGCACAGACATGTTGTGAATACACAGGCAGGGAAGCAGTCCTGGGCCATAAAGACCATCATTATTTAATGAACACTCTCCTCATCTCTCCGTCGACCTCAGAACGACAGGCTCCCTCCTCCTACACCTCCTCCAGTCCTGCTTCCATCCCTCCATCCTCACTACCCCTTTCTATCTCCTTTCAGTTCGTTGTGTGAGTAAAGTGCAGTTCACTGCTTCACCCAAAATTCAAATTTCACTCATTATCTACTCACCCTCATGTCGACTAAGAGCTGTGAGAATTTTCAGAGTCCTCCATGCCTTCTCTGAGTTACGGGGGGGTCCGTGCAGCAGTATTTGTCCATATAGTGGTTGTGAATGGATACCAACTTTCTTCGTCCAAAAAGACACACCAAAAAACATCCAAATACCTCCATACTGCCTTCCTACTTCCTTGTCTGTAATGCCCCTCTTGTATTGAAGCCCCAACATGAGAAACAATTTCTCATGTTGGGGCTTCAATACAAGAGGGACATTACAGACGAGCAGTATAGAGGTATTTGGATGTTTTTTGGTGTGTCTTTTTGGACGAAGAAAGTTGGTATCCATTCACAACCATTATATGGACAAATACTGCTGCGCGGACCCCCCCGTAACTCAGAGAAGGAATGGAGGACTCTGAAAATTCTCACAGCTCTTAGTCGACATGAGGGTGAGTAGATAATGAGTGAAATTTGAATTTGAAGTGAACTATCCCTTTAAAGCTGGCGAATTTCGGAGTGGATTTGTTGGGGGAAATACTGCAGGTAGCGTGGGAATATGAAACATGGAACACATGCTTCGCTACAAAGAAGAAATTGTTTTACTTTCGTTTTACCAGATGTGATTTTGCAGTGCTGATGCTGTATTTTCCTGCAGTCAGTCTCTATGGGATTAGCTCTCTAACCGACAATCATTTTGTACGGTGGATTACATTTACACCGCAGTATTACCATACAATCTACTCTAGACAGTAGCTGGATATTTTATATGGTTGAGTAAAAAAGTGCATGTTGATACCGAGGTGTAAAAATATGCAGAACTCTTACTGCAGCACAGTCCTGCCTCATTTTTCTGTGCATCTGTGACACATGTATTTATTACATACACAACGGAAATAAGTATTTTTGATACAGGAACCATTTAGTGAACTTATCTTCAGGCTACTATTAATCATGTTAACATTGTACTTTTGTGGTGCATATTCATCTATTTTTTGGCAGTTGCTACAGTGATCATGAGGCTGTTGGGGCCTCTGAGGGTTTGGGGGCCAAGGGTAGTTTCACATTATGCCTAATTGATAATTGAGCCTTGAGCCAGGGTGATTATTTTCCTTTTATATTACATTAACTTTTCTCATTTGGCAGAAGCTTTTTTCCAGTGAAAGATAGGTGAAAGACATTAGCTACTTAATGTTCAGTACAGTAGGAAACCTGGTGTAAGAACAAAGTGCTGCATCTATTCAACAGGATCAGGCAGAGGAGAAGCAGTCAAAGTGTTAATCTGGCATGTGAGTTAAGAAAGGAGGGGCTCTCCCAAGAGATGAGTTTTCAAGAGTTTCTTGAAGTTAAAGAGAGAAGCCCCTGCTCTGATTGGACTTGGTAGGTTAATTTACCATGGGGGAACCACAGATGAGACTGAGTGTGGACCGAGATTGTCCTGTGTGCAGGACGACAATGCCCGATGACGTTCCTTGGAAGAACACACAGTGGTTGAGAAAGAGCATAAGGCTGTGTGATTGACATCAAGTAGATGAGTGTAGACCCAGAAGCCGCCCAGAGGGCATCAGTGACTTGAATTTGATTCGGACAGGCATGGGTAGCTATGAAGGTTGATGAATAGTGAAGTGGCATGTGCCCTTTTGGACTGATTACAGATCAGATGAGCTGCCACACTCTGGACCATGTTTCAGACTTTCACTGCTTATGAAGGAAGGAAGGCTCACCAGGGAGAGGGTGGGCAACAGAGCATGGTCAGAGGAGGATAGTTGGCCATAAACATGACTCCCAGGTCTCTTGTGACTTTGATTGACTGGGATGACTAATACCATTAACTCTCAAATAGAAGCCCAGGCTTTTATTTGCTTCAACTGCCAAACTGAACCTGATTATTATATTCGAGACGGGCGTCTGTATGGGACAGGCTTTTATTTAATTTTGAACAAATCTGATGCTCACCAAAGATGGGAAGACACTCTCAAATCATTCTGTTCTTACTGTTTAAAAGAGTAAGAACAGAAGGAAAGAGCTGGATCCAGAGCAGCATCAATTTAAAAGTTTAATCGACACAGATTAAACTTCTTCCAAATAAATGGAGAGGCACCTGGCTGCAGGCCTCCGCTGTGAGGTCGCTTCCGGTGCAGGCTCCACTGTCAGGACGCCTCCACTGTCAGGACGGTCAGGACGGGAAGTACGGACTTTTTTGGGGGGCGGGGGGCGGGGCGGGGCAGGGGGGAGTGAGGAAGTTTAATGTCGATTGCATCCGCCATTTAAACCGAGTGACACCAGCGTGTCAGTCAATGTCCAGAGGAGCGCCGGTGAGTTGCTGATTTTGCGTACACAGAGTAAGTAAATACATGATTTCTTGTGTTCTTCATCAATATCGGTGCCGTAAAATAGTAACGTTATAGAAGTCATTAATGATGCAAATTACTGGATGTTACATGTCGGTTTGTGTTGTCGTTTTGAAGTTAGATAACGCCAAAGTTAGCTTTCTCCAATGGCGGTTAGCATCAACACCGTAAGTTCTCAGGGACCCTTTTTTTTAATGTGTCATGTGTTTTGTGTTTTTGATACTTGAGTACATTTTGCTTCTAACATAACTTACTAGATTAAGTGTCTTGTTATAGCCACTGTCACTTAACTACGTTTTTGAATGCTGGACATTAACCCGCACTGCAGCATTTTCTTGGTCATTATTAATTCTTCTACAGAAGTAAGGCCTCATTTACACTACCTGGTGCAAGTGGCCATTTTACCTGTAAGCAAAGACAATCTAAGTTTGCAGGCTGTATTAATTAATTTGAATTGAAGTTCACGTACTATCATTCAAACACATGATGCATTTTATATCCTTTTTAGATGCATCATTCAATCATCCTGCGTGATGAAAAGCCTGCAGTGGAACGCTGCACAACATGCTGCAGTCAGTTTCATTGCCCCCTTTGCCCCAAAGGCATGTTCAAGCCAAGCCAACCAGCCAGACTTCAGCGGCATTTGGAGGCTCATATTAAAAATGCTATTGCATTTCAAGGTAATGCCATTGCATTTTAGATTAAACATACACATGTGTGCACACACACACACACACACACACAAACACACACACACACACACACACACACACGTATGTGTGCGTGCGTTCATGTGCCTTTTTTGACATTGTCTAATTATAAACATTTTCTGGACTTACTCTTAGATAAGAAGATCTGCCGCTGCAATTTGAACTGCAGGAATGGGGGACATTATCATTGTCCAATATGTGACAAAACTGTTGTTAGAAGGACAGACATGCAAGCACACTTAAAGTCTTGTCCCATACAACAATCTTCCACCTCAGCTGCTGCCCAGTCCAAACAGAGTCAGGATTCATCCTTGCCCTCCCTGCAACCAAGTTCGTCTGCTGCATCCATTCCTCTGCTTCCACCAACCATAATATCCCCATCTCCAGACCTTCTTGTGCAACAGGATACAACCACATGTACTATTCCCTCTGCCCAATCAATTCAAACATCTACCATCCACTCCTCAGCAGACCCACATATGACATCATCTTCTCCTTTGGTTTCCTCTTCTGTTGTACATACCACCCAAGAGACTCAAGGTCCAAAATCCAAACTGAAACAGGTCCAATGTCCCCTCTGTTCAGTTATTTGTTTGAAGAGAAACTTGGCCAAACACATCCAGAGGAAGCACCCCAAGAAACCGAAGGATGTAACAGAAAGTGATAATTTAAGGAGTGTCTGTGTGGATGCCAAAAATGGGATCTCTGCAGTCCAAAAAGGAGGACATGGCTTTTCAATCCCCATACATGTACAGAGCAAAACCTGGGGTCGAGTACACAAGGTTCAGTGTGAGTTGGAAGAATGCAAGCAGTATTCCAAAATGGCATCACGAAGTGGATTAATTTTTACACACTGTGAACACATCCGCTCTTTGCAATACAGTACAGACATAGCCACTGAAGAATGCCTTAGAGAAGATATTTTATCAGAGATGGTGCGCTTAAAATTTTTTGGTGACGCAAAAAAGTCAACCTGTATTAAAAGGCAAGAAAATGCACAGGCAGCACATGTCCCTCTCTGTGTTCAGGTGTCATTTGAGGAAAGCTCAAAGCACTTTTGTTTTTCAGTCCATGAGCCAACTTTACACTATTACAGTCGCCTCGGGAGGATATTTGTAACATACAATTCATCAGCAAACACATGGCATTGCCCTTGTGCCAAACCAAGGATGTCATGTGTCCACAAAAACATAAGCAAGTGGCATTTATTTCAAACCAACCCCGATGTGTTCAGAACAGAGGAAACCAGCACCAGTACACCAAAAAAGCACCCAGATACTGTCTATCCACCATCAGCAGAAGTCTTCAAACGACTTGTAGAGTATATATACGGACATAAAAAACTTCCAGCTAACCTGCCAGATGACGTTATAAAACCAAAAGCACTCACAGACTATGTCACAGAGTTGCAGCCAGCAGAGACAGTTTGTGCACTCTGTCCAGGACCTGTAAATCTTGAAGAGTCATCAAGAATCTCCAGAAAGGCCAGGATAATCACCATGAATGGTGTAATTGAAAGTAAGTAATTTGTGTTTTGTCTGCTATTATGGCAGTTTGTAGAGAATGTAACAATGCTAATGATATATTCATGATTTATTTACACCAGATGTATCGACCTATTTCCGGCGATGTCCAGTGTGTCACATAACCTATAGGTACCAGGAATGGCAAGACGGTCTACATAACTTTGATGACCATACAATATTGACCCTGGAACTTTGTGTATACCTGAGACTTAACCTACAGGTATGTACAGTATATTTTTTATGACAAATACTTAAATATGTGTGTGGGTATATTTGTCTTCATAAATCTTACGTAACATGTTTTTTTTGTTTTGTTTTTGCCTCTTCTATAGAACAACGTCTCAGTATCCAAGGTAGTAAATGCAAGGCCTAAGAAAGGTGACAATTCCTGACAGAGATGCAGTTCTGCATGCATACTGCCACTTTGAGGCATTGACAAGCCATGACTACTCCTTTTCTTGTGTTTGCTGTGGCTACTATCCTCCAGTAGTTGTTATGGACTTACACAAAAAAGGAGTGTTCAACTTCCCTGGTAAGTCACAGTGTCTTGTGTGTTGGGTGGGAGTTATATCATAGTATTTTCAAAACTAGTTAAATTAATTACTGTTTTTCAGTGAGTGACATTAAAGATGCCCCAGAGAACTTCACTGGTGAAGTCAACATTGAAGAGTTCTGGGACTCTGTACAGCTGGAGATGATTTCTCGTGGCTTTGTCCAAAGTATGTACATATTAATGTTTCCTTAAATTAGTAATTACCCTAACTTAATGATGCAATGCACTGTAGCATATTAAGAATGTAACGTGTACTTTTCACAGGTCGTGCAAAGAACAGCTTCAGTGTAAGACCTAGTTATGAGTACTGGGGCCCATGGATAGGAAGGAACACACGTAAATCGGAGATGGCATTAAACACAGAATTTGAAAAAGCATCCTCTGCCAAGTCCTCCACTGAAGCTGAAGTCAGTATGGTGTCAGAGGACCGGCTGGTGGATGAGCTCATGAAGCAGAAGGTAGAGTTGTTGTGTATGCATGTATGTTTGTTTGATTTGCATTGTGCAGTAACATCTTACTTTTATTTCTTGTCTGTATTTCAAAAGGTTTCAACTGTGCGTAAACTGTGCAAGGCCTGTAATTTGGATGCAAAGGGATCGCGGATGGATCTGATTCTTAGACTTAGGCAAGAGATGAAGACACGACACTCATACGACAAGATATTCCAGAAAATCTGGGGAGCATCTGGTAAGGGTCACATTTAACTGCACAATAAATACCTACGATGAGCTACTTGCTCATTTATTATTAATTTTTTTTTCTTCTTCAATTTTCCATTGAAGGTGGGTGGTCAGTGATTCTCTGCCCACATGGTGTGGTGTACAGTTTAAAGTTTAACCTGCGTGCAGAGTCTCCACGAGATTTTGCTGATCTCCTTCTATCCTGGAAACATCTGCCAAATGTCGCAGTTTATGACTTTGCTCGGGGTCTGGCAACTCATGTCAACCTACGTTGTCCAACTGTGATACCTTTCCAACCACATGAAGGGAGATTGGCTGCATCGACACCACAGAACATCACAGCAGCTCAGCAGAACAAACTCAAGATCTCCCTACCATGGCTGACTGAAATGTTGCAGAATCCTGATAAAGATGGGCATCCATGCACTGGCTCCCCAGACCACTATGTCTTGTATGACAAATTCCATGAGGCCAATACCAAAGACCCACAGGAAGTGTTGAGGAGGATCAACCTGGTTCCAGAACTTCAGGGTTCATTGAATAGCCAAGTGGCCGAACAACTTTTTTCATGTATGCGCAAAAACAACTACTTCCTCAATAACATGGCATCCTCAACACACGTTTTTTTGATGAGAAACCTAATACATCACAGAAACAACAAAACGAATGTACAGCTTTTAGAAAAGCAACTACAGAGAGGACGTGAGTCGCATCGTTTGCAAGACATCACACTGGACAAATTTGGACAAGCAGTATTTGGTAAAAAGTATTTTAAAGACATATGTTTTGTTTCTTTGTGGTAATTGGAAATATAATGCTTATGTTGCCTGATAATGATTTCTTAAACCTCAGGACCCCCAGCACCTGATATGCCTACACAGCATCATCCTGCAGTAGCTGGAACATCTCAGCAGCTCCATGTGCTCCCCACTGACCCAAACACAGGTAGGTGTTTTTTTTTTTTTGGTTGTTTTTTTTAAATCAACACAAAATAGTATTGGCAAGATTTTATGTTAATTCCTTTTTTTGATAGACACTAATGCCTGTGGACCACATTGTGAAACGATCACAAAAAGTGAGAATGTGAGACCATGCCGATCATCATGGTCCTTCAAGCTTCATCCTGCCCAAGAGCAGCTGGTATGTGTTCTTGAAAAAAACAGCTGTGTGATATATTAGACAGATACGTGCTTCTCATCTTGACGCCCTACCACCCATGTTCCTATGTTTATAAATTTAAATATGCTTGCTATGATTTTTTTTTTCTTCTTCAACAATCAGCTTAAATACGTATTGGACACTGACAACCAAGCGGGCGAGCTCATTGTAAAAACAAGAAAAAGTTGCCTGACCCGAGCTGACTTCTGGGGGCTTGGATTGAACAAGGAAATGGAATCAACCGTGAGTTAACATTTGAACCCATTTTAATTGTGAGCTAATCATGTTTGTATGTCACTGCCAAGTTTTTGTTTTTTGTTTGGTTTGCAGATAGGAAATGCGTGCTTTGAAGTTATTGAGAAAATTGCTCAATCACAGGTATAAAACATAAATATTGTTTTCGTAGTATACTTTTCCTTTTTATATTTTATGGATATTTGCTCACATTTGAAATGTATTACACAGGGGAAAACCATTTTTGTTGCTGACCTCTATATTGTACCAACCTGGCGAAAACCAACATTGTGTGATCCACTTGCAAGCTTACCTGTAAGTGCAACTTATCCTACTGAATTTTATTCAGATTATATTTCTTGTGTATTTTACCTGTTTGCTTTTGAACTTTTCCTTTGTATTAGAATGATGCTTCAATCAGAGATGCCATTGTCATTCCTGTGTGGAAACCTGGGCATTTCCTGCTCTCTGTAAGTAGTGATGCTTACTGTCACAGGTGGTTTGCATGTCACAGAAAATTTATATCAAATATTAACAAAAGTATCTTCATTTTCTATTGCAGTGCTGTTGTTGTATTGTGTTGTGCTGCACTTTCACACAATGTTGAGTTCAAATGTCACTAACTACAATTACAGGTTTTGAAACCAGTACAGAGAGAAATAGTCTTTCTTGACTCCAAATGTGCTGAAGCACCATTAGGATTTGGTGATAAGGAGATGAGGGAGCTGATGAGGTCACTAACAAAAACTTTTTTTGTGTGTGCTTTTTGGAGTTCATGTTCCAAAGCTGTTCTAAAGAGTTCCATATTTAGTTTTTTAACCAGGTCATGTTCAGATCTGTGTGACAGCCTTTTTATGGTGCAACATAAGTACAATTGTAGTTTTGTGTATCAAATCATGCTTATAAATCTTATATTAGTTTTACAGATTTACCAACATTAACGTATTTCATACAATTGAGTCAAGAAACTGGCACCATAAAAAAGCCTTTTGAAATAATGTGTGGAGTGTGACTGCATGGAAAGGGATGCATGGATGGTCTGTCCTGAATCGGAACCAGTGATGCATGTGAAAAGAGCCCATATTTATCATTATATTATTTACTATTATTTATCTTTTTAATGCAACTGTTTTAGAAACCTTTCCCAGTCACTAAATCCTGGCAACTGGACAGAGAAAACTGGATTACAAATTCAGGTAAGAGTATAAAGTATGTATATATTAATAGTTGAATACTTAAATACTGTAAAACAATAATTACATAATTGACTTCTTTCTGATATCTAGGGTTTTCCACGACAACCATACGGGATTGACTGTGGCATCTTCATGTTGATGGTATTAATTATTTGTGCAATTCTGTGTGCGTTACAGATATCAGCATTAAACTAAAATTACTATGTTTTATTCCTAGAATGCCTTTTACACCACACTGGATGCTCCCTATGACTTTTCTATTGTAAGTTCATTCATGGAATCAAAGTAAGCTCAAAATTACAACAACAAAACATTTATGACATGGTGTGAGGCTTTTGTTTTTTTATCTTCACTTTTCAGATGGACATGCCACTTTTGCGACAGTGGTGGTGTATCATCCTTATGGAAAACTTTGACCTTGGAAGGTGAGACTGCAAAGATTTTGATATTGACTTGAAATTGTTGCAAGAAATGTTTTATTTATTTCTATTGTTTAATCATTTTTGAGCCATGGAAAGCTGTTCGCCCACTGGACAGATGCATCAAAAGCCCTCCTGCGAGGTGAGGTGCCACCAGTGTTTAGGCTGATGAAAAGGAAGGTGGATGACATAACTGAGGTCAGATTTAAATTTTGTTTGAGTTCCATCTGAGTTTTTCTTTTGTTTCAGGTCAGAAACCAGCATTTCTATTTCCCTATTTTTTTTACCAATCTTTTTTCCAATTTTACTGCAATTGTGGGGTCGCTTTAAAGAACATGCCATTCACAAGTTGAGGTTAGACCTTCTGTCTGCAGTTTAAAAATAAAGTGTCTAGATCATGCATGATTGGATGATTGCATGATCTCTAATATGTCGAGGAGGGCACTGCTGGATCTTTTCTTTTTTTCTTTTTGGAGCTTGTGTTTTGAATATTACAACTGATCATTTTGCCTATATATTTTCAGGATGAAGAGCAGCAGGCTGAGGTCTCAGTCAGACCTGCCGACAAGGACACACCAGTGGAATGGGTAAGCTTTTTCACAGCATCTATTGGTCAGATACTGTTGGTGCAGCAGCTATGGTACAGACATCTTTCTGTCTTTTCCATAGGACTCGGTTGAAGATCGTATTCTCCATGATTGCAGACATGCAGCAGAGTGGGTTGAGGCCAATGAACAATTGTTCTCTGCCAAAGTGGGCCTGCCTGATATTCTGTGCATGGGGGAGGAGAACCAGGCTGAGGCTGCTCTGCAGTATGGGAGGATTTGGACAGAACAACTGGACGACGATGAGAAGGAATCCATCCTGGAGCCCTTCAAATTTACATTTTTCTCCACTGAGGACATGTGGACATTTTGTGAAGAAATTATGGACAAAAGAAACTGTGTGGCCTACTGTGAATGTCACACAGATGAGTGACTTGTGTTCTGGAAATAAAGGGCTACAGAACATTGATCATGTTGTGACTTGGTGTTTTTTTAATGTTTTTTCTCTTTGATCAGCTAATAATTCACTTGGATTATACTGTAGATATCAAGAGGATTGTATCTAGTGGTACTTAGGTGTTCCAGCAGCACAAGAACATTAGCATAGACATAGAACCAAACTATTTGAAACTATTCGAAATTTATGGTGGTTATGAATAAAAATACAGAATGATACAACAGAAAAACAAATTGAAGAAAAAAAAGTAAAACAGCAGTGCAATAAAGTCAAAGTTAAATGATATTGAAAAGCCAGTGAAGTAATAGTACACAATAAAACTTATAGGCCTATGACAGCTTATGAGATGTTGGCTTATGAATATGAGTAATAACTTAAATTTGTGCACTGACCTATGTTATTCCTGCCCTACATTGTTTTCATTGATCAACTATTTTGGCCTCTTTTCAAGATCCTAAGCTTTATAGTAGGCCACAAAGACAATTGAGCCCCGATTATCACCCACCGTTTGTTTTTCATAATGATAAGTTGTACAGTTAAGCAGCGCAGTGTATGCTATAGAGTCTACATAATATGGCAATCATTAATGAGAATTGTTTTGAAAAAGACAAAGGCTAATGCTTCAATTGTCCATATCAAAAGATTTATTTTATATATACTATAGCAATTGATCGATTTTACATCATATTTTTACTAATTCATGCTTTTGTGAGGAGAGCGATTCAACCGGAAGTGTACTTGCGATTTTATTTTGAAACGTATCCCGTGCATTTCCTGTCCTGATAGTGACGGTGGCTTGTGAGTAGCCTGCCGCGGTAGCGGCCTCACAGTGGAGGCGGCTTGAGAGTGGAGCCTGCACCGGAAGCGACCTCACAGTGGAGGTCTGCAGCCAGGACCTCTTGA
>NW_028221082.1:0-33310 GCF_045865225.1 Trachurus japonicus | reverse complement strand
AGTAGGAGCCCCAGGAGGGGTCCACGTGCACCCCCCTTATTTTTTTTTCTAGTCTGGATTTTTTGCATCCTTGGAACCTCTAAAATAGAGATTTGGGTGATCCCCGGAACAAAACCTGTCCAAAATGTGTTTTTTGCAATGTTTTAGTACCCCTATGATACCTGTGGAATTGTTGCCAGGAATGCCAGTCAGACTGTCTTTCAAAGACTGTAGCACGCTCAAATTTCGAGCGAGCCCAAAGATAGAGATATCAATGTATTCGGGACAACCTCAGGTTTCCAGTGTGACCAAGTTTGTTAAGCTACCTTGTCAGAAAGGGAGCTAAAAACCTAATGATTTAAAGTCAGATGAAAATTTTGTGAGGGAAAAAACAGCCATCTACATGTTTTCAAATGGTCCCTTGACCTGTCACCTAGATGTATGTGAATGGAAATGGGTTATATGGGTACCCACAGGCCTCCCCTATCCAGACATACCTAATTTGTGTGAATCTAATGCAGTTTTGGGGGAGAACCATGCAGTAATTTGCATGCAGTAGCCTACAAATATGTCATTTTCGCCTATATACAAAATGGTGTATTTGACTATTTCTGCACACTGGGGGTTCATAAACAGTCACAGAATTGCATGAATTGGGTATGACTGGATAGCTGAGATGCTTGTGCATCCAATCAGCCTATTCAATTGTGATTTTAGTCCATTAAGTAGTGTATTGGCACAAATGGTGCTTATTGCTTGTCTTGAGCAATAAAGTCGATAAGAACAAGTTGGGATTACATGTTAAACAACAACCCTAGGCAAGTGTGGGAAGGCCTAAAATACATATTATCAGGGCAACATGGCTGGGTCTGTAAGGTCATTTTAACAGAGGAGCTAAACCACTTCTTTACCCACTTTGAGAAACCCAAAGCATTCCAGCCTCCCACACACCGCTGCCCATAGTTTCCTCTGAGCATATCCACGGACACACTCTCCCTCAAAGAACATCAGGTTCACAAGTGTGTTTAAGTCAGTGAATCAGAAGACAGCTGCTGATCCTGACGGAGTTCCTGGCAAAGTATTTTAAGTGTGTGCTGATCAGCTGTCTACTATATTTACAAAAATATTCAACCTCTCACTGACATAAGCCACTGTCCCTCACTGCCTGAAATCAGCCATCATAATCCCTGTTCCCAAATCCACCACCATCAGCGGCCTCATTGACTTCAGACCCATCACCCTAACACCCGTGGTCACCAAGTGCTTTGAGAGGCTGGTCCTAAGGCACATCAAGGACCGCTTCCCATCAGTTTGCCAACAAGACAAGCAGGTCCACCGAGGACGCTACCTGGAACATCCTTGGACTTCTGTTACAAATACAAATACAAATTACTTTACAAATTAATTTGTCTGTGATTGACCATTCGCAGAAGAGTCTTCTGACAATTTGCAGAAGGTAGCTCTTTGTAGCTACCTTCAGCCTGATGGCTTTCTTCGTCCTGCAGTGAAGACAGAGGAGCCGTCCACCACCACTGCTTTCCTGGTCCATCAAGGTGTCATGAAGAGGATGATCCAAGTTATTCAGAATGGCCTCCTCCATCTTCAGTGTGCATCTCTCCACCACATCCTCCAGTGAGTCCATCAGGGAAACGTCATTGAGGTCAGTGCCTCAGGATGTTTGGCCTGTATCCTAGCAACGACTGCATGGAAAACTTTGCATTGAACTTGAGCAGCAGCCGTTGGTGGGATGTACACAATTGTTATGATTTTGAAACAATCTACTTTCTGAGTCCAATATCTCCGGCTCATCACTCTTGATGGGCAGGGAGTTGACATTTCCCTTGATAATTGACGGCAGAAAGGACCCAGTTCATCTCCACTTCCAGGCCTTTAACCTTTACTCCACTAGCATGGCAACCACGAAAGCACATCTTCATCTCAGCTGGAATAGGGTGGCATCCTCCACACTTACTCAATTTTCAGGGAAAGTTAGGATGCTTTTCGACTACAGCTCGGCATTCAATACCATCATACCAGACAAGCTGGTCACACGAAACCTCCCTCCTACTGTACCACCTGTGCTTGGATTAAGAATTTTCTTTCTAACCATCCACAGTCTGTTAAAGTTGGTGACAAGAGCTCTTCCATCCTGACTTTTGGAGGCACAAGACTGACCCCCCCCCCTCCTGACCTTGCGGAAAGGGTTTCCACCTTTAAGTTTGTAGGGATCCATATCTCAGAGGATCTATCGTGGTCAGCTGACATAACTGTCCTTGTCCAGAAAGCCCAGCAACGTCTCCCCCTCCGAGGGTCTTGAGATGGAACAAACTGCAGGAAGACCTTCTCATCTCAATTGAGAGTTTGCTGGTGTATGCCATGCCATCTGTATGGTATGCTGGCTGCACTGTGACTGACAGGAAGAGACTGCAGAGAGTGATAAGGTCTGCAGAAGAAGTGATCAGCTGTCCACCTCCCGCCCTGGACTATATTGCTAGCTCTGTTGCCTCTCCAGAGCTACAGCAATTCTCAGTGATCACTTCCATCCAAACCATCACCTGTTCAGCATGCTGCCCTCTGGGAGCAGGTACAGGTCCATCAGGTCCAGGACAAATCATGAACAGTTCCTTCCCCTGAACAGTCATTACTCTAAACACACAGTAACTTAACACAATAATATCCTCAAGAGTTCATGTATGAAATGCAATAACTAATGGTATAGGAGGAAGAAAAATTGCAAACATAAACTACTGTAGGAACCAGGGACATGTCCCATACATAATTCCTCTTGCAGAGGAAGCTTGATTTTAGTATTCCTCTTTATCATCAAAAGTCTCTGCTTCAATGGTCTCATCTTGTTGTTCTTCCTCTTCTTCGCTATCTGCCTCCTGTGTGAATATGTCAACCAGAGATGGAGGCATTATCGGTCCAGCCGTCAAAGGTAGCTGCCCGCTTGTAACCTGCAACTCTATGGTTGCAGCGATCAATGTGGGTGGAGAGACAGCACTGTGGTGGATGGCGACAGCATTGTGATGGTGGGAGGTGTCTAAGGTCCACTTCAGACTTAGCTGAGAGGGACTCATCCTCTCTGACCATCTTGTGTATCATCTTCACATGCACTGCATTAACTTTCTTTTGGAGTGGCAGGTTACAAACAGGCAGCTACGCCCATCTCTGAGCAGCCTAAATGACCTACATCTGGTAAATAATATTATATTGTTAACTGTGTTTGCTTTTTTATGTATAACAAGAACATATATTACAAAATGATTTTCACCAGGGATGAGAGAAGAATGAAGATGGAGTACTGTGGAGTACTATGGAGTACTGTGGAGTAGTGTGGACTGCTAGACCCATAATGCCTCCATCTCTGGTTGACATACTCACACAGGAGGCAGATAGTGAAGAAGAGGAAGAAGAGCAAGATGAGACCATTGAAGCAAAAATTTATGATGATGAAGAGAACTACTGAAATCAAGCTTCATCTAGAGGAATTCTATAGGAGACATGTCCCTGGTTCCTACAGTAGTTAATGTTTGCAATATTTCTTGCTCCTATGACCATAAGTTATTGCATTTCATACATAGTTACTAAATGGCTACATTTGGTGAAATTACTGTTTAACACACGTGAATAAATCCTCCAATGTTCATTTCAAAGAGTGATTGAATTATTGCTCATGATAAGCAATAAGCACCATTTGTGCCAATACACTACTTTATGGACTAAAATCACAATTGAATAGGCTGATTGGATGCACAAGCATCTCAGCTATCCAGTCATACCCAATTCATGCAATTTTGTGACTGTTTATGAACCCCCAGTGTGCAGAAATAGTCAAATACACCATTTTGTATATAGGCGTAAATGACATATTTGTAGGCTACTGCATGCAAATTACTGCATGGTTCTCCCCCAAAACTGCATTAGATTCACACAAATTAGGTATGTCTGGATAGGGGAGGCCTGTGGGTACCCATATAACCCATTTCCATTCACATACATCTAGGTGACAGGTCAAGGGACCATTTGAAAACATGTAGATGGCTGTTTTTCCCTCACAAAATTTTCATCTGACTTTAAATCATTAGGTTTTTAGCTCCCTTTCTGACAAGGTAGCTTAACAAACTTGGTCACACTGGAAACCTGAGGTTGTCCCGAATACATTGATATCTCTATCTTTGGGCTCGCTCGAAATTTGAGCGTGCTACAGTCTTTGAAAGACAGTCTGACTGGCATTCCTGGCAACAATTCCACAGGTATCATAGGGGTACTAAAACATTGCAAAAAACACATTTTGGACAGGTTTTGTTCCGGGGATCACCCAAATCTCTATTTTAGAGGTTCCAAGGATGCAAAAAATCCAGACTAGAAAAAAAAATAAGGGGGGTGCACGTGGACCCCTCCTGGGGCTCCTACTACATGATTGTGTGACTGTTGTCTGTTGCAGTTTTCCAGGGCGTCTCCGGTTCTCCGTTTTTTGAATTTGGCAGGTAAGCTCATTTTGGGCCAGTACACCAAAGCCTGTAGCCTCTTATAGGTCTTGTATCTTCCCAGGTGTCCTGCTAGTGGGTGGTCTAGGAAGAGCCGGAGCAACTGTTCACGGAGAGGTAGTAGTATGTAGATCTGACACAGGGTCATATGTGGCAGCTGCACAATACAATATACCTTGTCCTCGTATAGTTTCTGTATTTCTGTGTCGTTCTTCTGAGCCTTCCAGATGTCTTCGTCTGAGATCTGGAGATCCTCAGAAGAACGACACAGAAATACAGAAACTATACGATTGATTGATTAATTAATCATTGAGCTTTGGCCAAAACCATGACAAATTAGACCCCAGTTACCTTGACCTTTGACCTCTGACCACCAGTTACCTTGACCTTTGACCTCTGACCACCAAATGACCAGATATAATGAAGTTTCCACTGGGGGTTGTGTCAAATTTAAAGAAGGACTCAAATTCAGTTGTATTTAACAATTCAGTACTGTGTTTTGTGAGGGCACAGTAACCTTGACCAATGACCTTTGTCCGCAAACAACAATCAGTTCATATTTTGTTAATGTTTTTATCTTGATTTTTTTTTTTTTTTTTTTTTTTTTAGTAGCTATTTGCCTTTAATTGCTATGACAGTAGAAATAGACAGCTGAGGACACAATTGTGGAGTAGAGCATGCACATCCAAACGCACTACAGGTGCAGGACCAACAAACAAAATTAACTTAGAAAAAAGGAGTGAAGTCCGCACACTGTATAAAGCTCCTCTAATGTTCATTGTGGATCAGCGTTTCGATCACAGTGAATCCTGCAGCCGACCAGCGCCGCCTGTGACTCGCTTCACAGCTCTGATCCCTCTTGTCCGTCGTCACGCTCCGTTTGTCGCACTGCCACGCTCTTCTTCGCTGCTCTCCCATCTCTGCTTCACCTGCTCTTCCTCCTGCTCCCTTTCACCTGTGTGAGCACCGAGCACCGCCTCCTCTGTTCCTCCACCAACCGCACACCTGCAGCCTCCTGTTCCCTTCTGGGGCAGCACTGAACGGCACCAAACCCTGTGAAAACAGATTAAAAACAGAACCCCCACTGGTCCACCACCACACATAGTCACCCTGTCACATCAGCTAATCTTGTTATATATATACATTTATGTACTGTATAAATGCTTTTTGAAGCAGAAGTTCTTTTTGAGTTGTGTGAAAACGCTGCGACCTCAGAGCCACCTGTGACATTTAAAAGAAACATGCAATTTGTGTGGATGTGGTGATTTTCAAAGCGACTACTCCAATGGCTTCTTATTGGTCTTGAGGGCAGAGATGTTTTAATTTTATAAATAATTTAAATAAAATGTGACAATGCATTAACCTCTGTGAACTCTATGACATTTAAAATGAGTTAGTCACTGTTACTTATTTCAGTTCTGTCTCTCTCCCTCTCTCTCTCTCCCTTACAAACACACACACACACACACACACACACACACCAAAAACTACACACATGCTAAAGGGCAGAATGTGCATACATTCTTAACATTAACTTTAACAATTGTGGACGTTGATGATGTCCGTCTGGCCACTGCATTCAAGTTGCTTTTAGATTCAATTGGCTTCTCTCAGTAAATAAACCCACTCACTCTTTTAACCATATCCTTGATTTAGTGCACTTATGGAATAGAAGCTGACCACACTGCAGTTTTTCCTCAAAATCCTGGCCATTCTTTAACATGTGAATTTAATTTAACAAATGATACCTTAGCTGGGAAAAAATCCCACTACAGTAGATGTCTATCGATTATTTTCGAGGTAAATACAGGGTAAATACGGAGACTGCTTGCTGAAAAACTGTCCCTGAACGCAACGCGCATCAGCGGTTTTGTATGAATTTACCTCGAAAACGGCTCCGTTTCGTATCGTTCCGTCATTATCTCATAGCGTGGTGGTTGTGCAGCTCACAACTTGTCTACAAAGCGCTGTGGAGTTTTGGGATTTTGTATTTGATGAGTTTAATGAGGGAAACCAAGAAATTCCCTTAGCCCCCATAGCGTAGCTCTGAGCAGCCTGCTGCTGCGCTCCGCTGTACTAAAAATAGCTTACACCTACAATTAAAGGTAACGAACCTACTGCTATGACTATAGCAATTATGGCAATGGGCCAATTTGCCAAAATGTTGAACTATCCCTTTAATAATGACCGTTCGGAGTATAGCAGAGTTACATATGGTGTACCACAGGATTCAGTTTTAGGGCCATTTTACTTCATTCTTTACATGCTCCCATTAGGTGACGTAATCTGGGGCAGTCGACCAATTTTCATTGTTATGCGGATGATACTCAGCTCTACATATCGATGGAGCCAGATGACAGAAGCCGCCTCATCAATCTGCAAGACTGTTTAAAAAACATTAGATCCTGGATGTCCTCTAACTTCTTGCTACTGAATTCAGATAAAACAGAGGTCATTTTGTTTGGACTTAAACATCACAGGGACACCTTTTCTAATCAGATTGCTACACTGGACGACATCACCCTTAACTCAAATACAACTGCAAGGAACCTTGGAGTGATTTTTGACCAGGACCTTTCCTTCAGCTTGCACATAAAGCATGTGACTAGGACTGCCTTCTTTCACCTGTGCAGTATAGCTAAGGCTATACAAATGGGCTATACAATTGCCTTGCCTTGCTTTGCCTAAATGTGGGTGAATTTAACTGAAAATATTAGCTACAAATTTGGGTAAATGTACAGTAATCATTTGTTGCAAGAGTTCATCATCCCTGGAGCCATCTAATGACATAAGAGTCAGGCAGAATATCTGCAGTGGACTTATGTTGGTTTTTGGTGCAACAGTTGAATCAAACCCTGTGATCACATCAAAACATGTCAGATGCCCTGTCCACACATAAAAAGTTGTTCTGTTTGTTTTTTATAATGCACTGTACAACACATTTTTAACAAACTAGAACAGGCTTACCGACCTCAATACTCTGCTGTAAAATTGAAGAGTGGCTCTGAATTACAGCACTTACTGTAACAGATCCCAATAGGGGCAAGTTCCACAGCAGGAGAACAGTAACAAAACAGTCATTGCTTCACAAATAACTCCTACGGAATAATCCACCACTCAGCTTTTGATAGGTCAGCTCTCAAATGCAGTTGAAGGTTGTGCTGAAAATGTCTCCCTGAATGATCTCAGGATATTACTTTGTAGAGGATGGCTATGTGTTATTAGGAGGGTTTGGGAGTAGTTAGTCTGTAAAAAAAAAAAATCCCTGCTCTGAGTTAAGTGGATCCGAGAAATAGAGGAATAATCTTTCCTGACAAACCTTCATCAACCTCACTTTTATCTAGAGCTCAATATGAAGATGGTGCTGACTGAGTCTATCAAGTTTCATCCGTATACCACAGAACTGTGAATGTTACATAAGGTGCTGTTGTTTTTTTCTCAACATCTATTTTCCTATTAAAACTGCTACGGATTTGAGGCAGTGGGTGAGATTAGTGCGTATGAAGCTGGGAGACATTGTGGTAGCCTTGGTGTCTCGCACGCTCTCTGTGTTTTCACAGATCTCTCCAGAGCTCTGCACCAACTGCAGTCTGCATCGCCCCTGTCCCTTTCCCCTGCTGTTCAACCGGCCTGCCTTTCCTTCTCACAAACCAGTCTGCCATCCAGTCCTCCCATTCAGCTGGCCTGCTCTCCCTGCATGCCTTCCTGCCAACCAGAAGCTGCCTTCATTAGCTCTTGTTAACCATTTCCATGTTTTCCATATTATGTGCTGTAAAATGTTTTCTTGTCTGTATATACACTGCAAAATCTTACCAAGAATATTTGTCTTATTTCTAGTCAAAACAAATCTAATTATAACTAATATAAGTATATTTATACATATATAGTTATACATAAAAAGTAGCTTGTTTTTAGACACTTTTTACTTACTACTTTTAAGTTTTTTGTGCTTCTAATAAGAAAGAAAAACTTGCTCCACTGTCAGATTTTTCTACTTATTTCAAGTGAAAATAGGCTTGAAAGAAGTAAAAAGTGTCTAAAAACAAGTTCATTTTTAGGTGATGAGTCTTATTTTAAGTGGAAAGAGATTAGTTTTGACTAGAAATTAGACAAATATTCTTGGGAAGATTTTGAGTTTTTGCAGTGTAGCATATTGCACGTCTGCCCATCCTGGGTGAGGGATCTCTCCTCTGTTGCTCACCCTGAGGTTCCTCCAATTTTTCCCCTGTTAAAAGCGTTTTCCATGGAGTTTTTCCTCAGTGGATGTGAGGGTCTAGGGCAGAGGATGTTGTTATGATGCTATGTAAATCCCTGTTTGTAAAAAATGGGCTATACAAATAAACAAATAAAATTGCCTTGCCTTGCCTAAATATGGGTGAAGTTAACCAGAAATTAGCTACAAATTTGGGTAAATGTACAGTAATCATTTGTTGCACAAATTCAATCATCCCTGGAGCCATCTAATGACACAGAGTCAGACATAATATCTGCAGTGGACTGATGTTTTTAGGTGTTGATAACTGTTATGCTAACTGCTATCTAACTAGAGGCTGAATAGTGAGTGGTTGGCCAACTGAAGGTAGGTTGCACCATTCTAGGTTTGTGTATAGTTCTAACATGTGATTGTAACCCCTGGGATGTGCCAGATGTGCAGAGAGAAGTGTTTGTCTGCGGCGGAGAGTCTCAATCTTCCACTACAGTGAAGTCTGTGTCCCGTGTGTAAATACACGCACTCTGTGTGCGTGCCACTGGGTCAACAGCAGTGGAACCAGGGGACAGCACAGAAATGAAGGGGGTCAAAACAATGTTTTTCAAGGGTGAGTCAAGAGTGAGGAGGCTGGGGACTCGAGATTACATTTGGTGGTTGAGGGCAGGGGGTTATGGCTCAAAAAGCTTGGGAACCACTACTTGTAAACCATAGTATTTAAGGACATCGTCATTTCTGATAAATGTTCATAAATGTGCTTAAAAATCAGAAAAGCTACATCCCTTGTAACATGGCAATCTGCCCGTGAATCATCAGAACCAGTGGTATGTGTCTGTTCATCTGTGGGTACACTGCAAATGGCATACATTCAAGGCCACAATTTTTTTGGGTAACCCTTTCTTTTACAGTCCCCTAATTACTGTGTATTTACTGTGTAATTACAAGGTAAAAGAAAGAAATTACAAGGTAACTAACACTGGTAAAATGATGGTAACTACAGAGTAAATACTAAGTAATTGCCTTGAAATATCTCAACTATTACTAAAGAACAACACTGCATTAATGGGTAATTACTACCGTCATTATGAAGGTAACTACAGTAAAATAATAACGCAATTACAATGTAAAAGGAGAGAAATTACATCCCATTTACCTGGTAGTATAATCCAATATCTCACCTGTCCATCGTGTTACTAAGTTATTGAGCTGTTTTGGCTGGTAATAACTTTGCTCATTCATTTATCATGCATGATTTTATTTAGTACTTACCTGGCAAATATGCCATCAGAGTCGTCTTGTTAATTAAACCTTCTGTAGTGTTACCAGGTAAAACCTGTATATTTACCAAGCCAATGAGATGAAAGTGTGCTGTAAAAGAAAGCGTGGCTTCTTTCCACAGTATTACCAGTTTATTACTATGTAATTAAGCCAAGACTGTTCAGTTTTACACATTTTCGTTTCTCAACATTACCATGTATTTTCTGTAGCATTACTAGGTAAAACACATCTATTCACCAAGTAAATAAGATGAAAGTGTGCTGTAAAAGAAAGCGTGGCTTCTTACCAGTTTATTACTATGTAATTAAACCAAGATTGTTCAGTTTTACACATTTTCGTTTCACAACATTACCATGTATTTTCTATAGTGTTACCAGGTAAAACACATCTATTTACCAAGCAAATAAGATGAAAGTGTGCTGTAAAAGAAAGCGTGGCTTCTTTCCACAGTATTACCAGTTTATTACTATGTAATTAAGCCAAGACTGTTCAGTTTTACACATTTTCGTTTCTCAACATTACCATGTATTTTCTGTAGCATTACTAGGTAAAACACATCTATTTACCAAGTAAATAAGATGAAAGTGTGCTGTAAAAGAAAGCGTGGCTTCTTACCAGTTTATTACTATGTAATTAAACCAAGATTGTTCAGTTTTACACATTTTCGTTTCACAACATTACCATGTATTTTCTATAGTGTTACCAGGTAAAACACATCTATTTACCAAGCAAATAAGATGAAAGTGTGCTGTAAAAGAAAGCGTGGCTTCTTTCCACAGTATTACCAGTTTATTACTATGTAATTAAGCCAAGACTGTTCAGTTTTACACATTTTCGTTTCTCAACATTACCATGTATTTTCTGTAGCATTACTAGGTAAAACACATCTATTTACCAAGTAAATAAGATGAAAGTGTGCTGTAAAAGAAAGCGTGGCTTCTTACCAGTTTATTACTATGTAATTAAACCAAGACTGTTCAGTTTTACAAATTTTCGTTTCACAACATTACCATGTATTTTCTATAGTGTTACCAGGTAAAACACATCTATTTACCAAGCAAATAAGATGAAACTGTGCTGTAAAAGAAAGCGTCGCTTCTTTCCACAGTATTACCAGTTTATTACTATGTAATTAAACCAAGACTGTTCAGTTTTACATATTTTCCATTCTCAACATTACCATGTATTTTCTGTAGTGTTACCAGGTAAAACATGACTATTTTCCAAGTAAATAAGATGAAACTGTGCTGTAAAAGAAAGCGTGGCTTCTTTCCACAGTATTACCAGTTTATTACTATGTAATTAAACCAAGACTGTTCAGTTTTACATATTTTCGTTTCTCAACATTACCATTTATTTTCTGTAGTGTTACCAGGTAAAACATGTCTATTTACCAAGTAAGTAAGATGGAAGTGTGCTGTAAAAGAAAGTGTGGCCTCTTTCCACAGTATTACCAGTTTTTTACTGTGTAATTGAACCAAGACTCTTCAGTTTTACACATTTTCCATCCTCAACATTACCATGTATTTTCTATAGTGTTACCAGGTAAAACATGACTATTTTCCAAGTAAATAAGATGAAACTGTGCTGTAAAAGAAAGTGTGGCTTCTTTCCATAGTATTACCAGTTTCTTACTGTGTAATTGAACAAGACTCTTCAGTTTTACACATTTTCCATCCTCAACATTACCATGTATTTTCTATAGTGTTACCAGGTAAAACATGACTATTTTCCAAGTAAATAAGATGAAACTGTGCTGTAAAAGAAAGTGTGGCTTCTTTCCATAGTATTACCAGTTTCTTACTGTGTAATTAAACCAAGACTTTTCAGTAACAATACACAAAAATCACAGTTCGATACGTACCTCGGTTTTGAGGTCTCGGTTCGGTTAATTTTCGGTACAGTAAGATAACCAAATGCAAATTTGATTGTTGTTTATTAGGAATTTTTCTCAACCAAATGTACAGGTTTTGGTCAAATGTAATTATTTTACTCACCGACTAATGTTATGTTGTACATTGTCCCTGATACAAATAAACTTATTAAACCATTATACAAAATATAAAAAAAGAGAAAAGAATAGGCCTAAAGTGCTGCCTAATAAGTCAAATAAATTATTCTCAAATTAACAAAATACGGTATAAATAAGCCTTACAATGAATAAAATATTCACAAATAAACAAAATATATAAAACATGATTAAAAAAAAAATTCTCACACAACTTTTGCAACACAGCCAGAGAGAGAGAGAGAGAGAGACGGACAGACAGACAAAGGGACAGGCAGACTGTGCCTACAAGCAGGGGGGTCCTCAAGCCTCTGTTTTCTTGCTAGCGGTAGCATTAGCCACGACGCAAACGGGCTGCACATGTAGCTGCAGTCGGACTGTAAACACACACAACTTCTCACCCGTGCTCAGCGTTTGTACCGAACCGAACGCCCCGTACCGAAACGGTTCAATACAAATACATGTAGTGGCGTCGCCTGGCCTGGGCATTCCTGGCTCTAGCCCCGAACATTTCTTATTCAGCCCCGGATGTTTTCTCAGACGGAGTTAAACAGAAGTGAGATGGTAGTTTTGTAATTTCCCAGTCACAGTGAATGCAACACAGGCACGACGCCACGACCAATCAGAGAGAAGTGTTGTGGAAGCGGAGACTCCTCCTCCGTGTTTTATTGGCTAACAGCCAGGTAACCAAGGTAACTATTTGAATTGTAGCGACGACATCAGGCGGTTTTTTTTTTCTCGGCACGAACCAGCGCGTCTGGTCGGATTGGGCCGTCCATGTTCGCTTGAGCCCAAAAGAACAACCAGGCAGCAGAGTACAAAAACAGAGGAACAGAGACAGCACAGCAACAGGTGTGTGTGTGTGTGTGTGTGTGTGTGTGTGTGTGTGTGTGTGCATGTGCGTGCATGTGCGTGTGCGTTACCTGCTGCAAAAGGTAGGCTAATAATATTATATATATAGCCTATATATATTGGCTGAAAATCTTAGGACATGTGTAAAGCTCAAGCATGTGTTCTTGCCATTACAATGATAGGAACCGTTCTCAGTCAATAATAAATCTGTTTTATTTTATCTAAAGCAATGTTGTCCTTTATTTTCTCCTCAGAGTAGTCTACACCAGCATGCCTTCCTGCTTGTAGGAGGGGTGGGGGCGGGGGCGGTGGCTCCTCTCTCTGTGTTTGTCTGTCTGCCTGTCCCTCTGTCTGTCCGTCTCTCTCTCTTTCTCTCTCTCTCTCTGGCCGTGTTGCGCACGGGCTCCAGCACCTGTGGATCTGCTGCAAATGTGCCAAGAGCATCGTCAGGCAGCCGTTGTGGCATTTGCCCACATTGCCCTATAGTCGGTCCGTCAAAAGTTGTGTGAGAAGTTTTTTTTTTTAAATCATGTTTTATATATTTTGTTTATTTGTGAATATTTAATTCATTGTAAGGCTTATTTTATATACCGTATTTTGTTAATTTGAGAATAATTTATTTAACTTATTAGGCAGCACTTTAGAACAGTAGGCCTAGGCCTATTCTTTTCTCTCTTCTTTAATATTTTGTATAATGGTTTAGTTTTGTTTAATACGTTTATTTGTATCAGGGACAATGTACAACATAACATTAGTAGGTGAGTAAAATAATTACATTTGACTAAAACATGTACATTTGGTTTAGAAAAATTCCTAATAAACAATCAAATTTATGTTTTGCATTTGGTTCTCTTACTGTACCGAAAATGATCCGAACTGACATGGTAATGTTGAGAACGCAAAATATGTAAAACTGAACAGTCTTGGTTTAATTAAATAGTAATAAACTGGTAATACTGTGGAAAGAAGCCACGCTTTCTTTTACAGCACACTTTCATCTTATTTACTTGGTAAATAGATGTGTTTTTCCTAGTAATACTACAGAAAATACATGGTAATGTTGAGAAACGAAAATGTGTAAAACTGAACAGTCTTGGTTTAATTACATAGTAATAAACTGGTAATACTGTGGAAAGAAGCCACGCTTTCTTTTACAGCACACTTTCATCTTATTTACTTGGTAAATAGATGTGTTTTACCTAGTAATGCTACAGAAAATACATGGTAATGTTGAGAAACGAAAATATGTAAAACTGAACAGTCTTGGTTTAATTACATAGTAATAAACTGGTAATACTGTGGAAAGAAGCCACGCTTTCTTTTACAGCACAGTTTCATCTTATTTTCTTGGTAAATAGATGTGTTTTACCTGGTAACACTATAGAAAATACATGGTAATGTTGTGAAACGAAAATGTGTAAAACTGAACAGTCTTGGTTTAATTACATAGTAATAAACTGGTAAGAAGCCACGCTTTCTTTTACAGCACACTTTCATCTTATTTGCTTGGTAAATAGATGTGTTTTACCTGGTAACACTATAGAAAATACATGGTAAAGTTGAGAAACAAAAATATGTAAAACTGAACAGTCTTGGTTTAATTACATAGTAATAAACTGGTAAGAAGCCACGCTTTCTTTTACAGCACACTTTCATCTTATTTACTTGGTAAATAGATGTGTTTTACCTAGTAATGCTACAGAAAATACATGGTAATGTTGAGAAACGAAAATGTGTAAAACTGAACAGTCTTGGCTTAATTACATAGTAATAAACTGGTAATACTGTGGAAAGAAGCCACGCTTTCTTTTACAGCACACTTTCATCTTATTTGCTTGGTAAATAGATGTGTTTTACCTGGTAACACTATAGAAAATACATGGTAATGTTGTGAAACGAAAATGTGTAAAACTGAACAATCTTGGTTTAATTACATAGTAATAAACTGGTAAGAAGCCACGCTTTCTTTTACAGCACACTTTCATCTTATTTACTTGGTGAATAGATGTGTTTTACCTAGTAATGCTACAGAAAATACATGGTAATGTTGAGAAACGAAAATGTGTAAAACTGAACAGTCTTGGCTTAATTACATAGTAATAAACTGGTAATACTGTGGAAAGAAGCCACGCTTTCTTTTACAGCACACTTTCATCTTATTTGCTTGGTAAATATACAGGTTTTACCTGGTAACACTACAGAAGGTTTAATTAACAAGACGACTCTGATGGCATATTTGCCAGGTAAGTACTAAATAAAATCATGCATGATAAATGAATGAGCAAAGTTATTACCAGCCAAAACAGCTCAATAACTTAGTAACACGATGGACAGGTGAGATATTGGATTATACTACCAGGTAAATGGGATGTAATTTCTCTCCTTTTACATTGTAATTGCGTTTTTATTTTACTGTAGTTACCTTCATAATGACGGTAGTAATTACCCATTAATGCAGTGTTGTTCTTTAGTAATAGTTGAGATATTTCAAGGCAATTAGTTAGTATTTACTCTGTAGTTACCATCATTTTACCAGTGTTAGTTACCTTGTAATTTCTTTCTTTTACCTTGTAATTACACAGTAAATACACAGTAATTAGGGGACTGTAAAAGAAAGGGTTACCATAATGTTTTATCCATATTCATGTTTGATCAATATTTGTGTTGATATCAGACAAGGCAGGGAATGTTGGAGGACTGTTGTCTCAGTTTGTTTGAAGGGAGACTCTGCTGTATATGAATGTCAGGGAGACGTTTTCCTGTATTGCTGCCTAATTCTGGCATTAATCATGACATTCAGAAGCGTCCAATATGGAGGATTTTACAGACAGATTACACTCCCTTAGATGTAAAACGTCAAGTTTAGAGTAATCAGCACCTGCTAATCAAATTTAGCATCTCCCCATATTTGCATCTATCATCCATCTTCCCTTTTCATCCGTATTCAGCCATGAAGTTGCTGCGCTGCCTCAAAAGGCAGACAGTCCATAATCGTAATGTGTTTCTCTGAATCACTGGTGGCTGAGTAATCACATGGGTAAGTGAGCATGTGTCTCTGCTGTTGGTGTGGAGTAGGGGGCTCGGGAACATGAATGTATTGTTGATTATCTACATGTACCTGTAAGCAAGAAGACACATAGGCAACACTTGTGTAAAATAAGTCTATTATGCTGACAGTGATAGCTTGCTCTTGGCTTCTGTTTGGGGCCAAAGAGCTGCTATTACTGCAAGGGAGATAACAGTAACACACACATACACAAACATGTAGTGAGGACAACAGAGAAGAAAAGGCTGTGGTCAGCAGGATTCAAGCTGTTTTAACACTGTAACAATTGTTTTAATTGCTAAACTAACTATTATTATATTATTATTATTATTATTACCAGGGTAACGTTTTAGTCTGTCATTAGTCACAAAGCATTGCGCCCATTTACACTGAAGCTGGTAGATGGATGGAGTGTGGGCAAGGAGAGAACATTTTGTGATTCCACACTGTTAACAAAGCCATCTCAAAATGTACTTTGGTAACTGTGCATAGCAGACTTCATCTACAGTAATGTCTGTTATAATATCAGGCATGAAGCAGATACCAAACCACCTCAGTTTATGAAATAATGGATAATGTATGTGCCTATAGGAAAGTGATAAACAGACCTATAGAGTCTGTCTTAAAACAACACACGTCTCTATTTTTACTGAAACAAGAGTGCAAAGGCAAAAACAAAAACAACTGAAAATGATCCTGGCACAAACACAAACTGAAATGACCAACTTGTAAAATGAATGAATTTCGGTGACCACAGGTGCTGCCACAAAGCAGGGGCAACCTGAAGGAGAAGATGGAAACAAAATCAGACAGAATCCGCAGTCTGAATTTCAGGTAAAATTGTGGGATGGAGGCAGAGTCTCTGAAAGCGAGAAATATCTCAGTGAAGCACCTTCAGTTACAAAATAAAATAAAAAGATAAAACACCCTAACTATTAATATCCATTGCTCCAGGTGTGGTGGTTATGGTAGACTGAACAGGCAGCTGGAGCATGTTGGTGCATCATTTACAGGAATGTCAGTGCTGCTGATTAAACTGTGAACATGTGATAAAGTCTAATCAATACATGTGTGCACAGTAGTTGCTTTTTCTTCTGCATATTTGAAAATACTCATTTATTTCCAATAAACAAAAGGTCAACAGGTAATTTATCATGTATCCCCACCACTCTCTCTGCTTTAAATAATTCATGACCACATCCATGTTTTGTTTTTGTCTGTGCATGCTTTCTTACAGCTACATGACCTCTCAATTCACTAGTTGTTGAAAGTGATGATATAGCAGCAGGATAGACTGGGCTGCGTACTTACTGCTGTTACTGTGCATGGGAGCATTACACCAAGATGAAATGAAGAGGGAAGGAGAATGGCAGGAAGTTTTCACACTGAAATGGCCTCAGGTTCTGGTAAAAAAAAAAAGAAAAATATTTTGTTAGATAGCAAGAACAGGTCAGACTAACGCTGAAATTTGAAAAACAGTACATAGACTGTGAGGTATGCAGCATCTGATCCGCACTGTGAAAAGGTGACTCCTGTACATACATTTTCTTATATGCCAGTGTGATTTTCTATTAAATAGTGAAGTTAATAAATAAGTGTCTCAGTGGCACTGTCCGTGGTGCTGAAACGGTGAGATTCAATTCTGGAATGTGACTTTAGCATTAAGCATTAAGTTGTGTATGAATGACCTTTCTTTTCATAAATTGCACCACACTTATTAAAACATTTTAAAAATGTGAATGTATGGAAATGCACAGTGTGAGGTGAGTGGTTATGAGAAGTATTATGAATTTTTTGACTAACCAAGAATATTTACGATCATATTAAGTTTTTCAGTGTAATTTAACGCATTTAAGCAATTTTAATTTTATGTTAAGGTGAAGCACTGACCTTAGCATAATGGAGGGAATTAATTTAGAGCATAAAAGCTTGTTGGGCATGTATATCTCTTTAATAGCAGCCTCTTTTTTGCCAGGCTTCATCTGACTCACTTTCAAATATTTGAATTAAATAAATGTGAAAGTTCATAAAGGAACAAAAAAAGGTGGTGGTGGTGGGGGGTTACAATATACAGTAGGTGAATTGTTATCCAATGAATAGGTCTATAATGGAAGACAGTCAGGAAGACATGCCTTTATGCAGAACTGTTACTATAGTGTATAATGGACAAGTTGGTAGATCGACACTACTACACTACTACTTTCAGTAGTTTATTTTTACAATATTAACAATAACAATAGCACTATGTTGCTTTAATCTCTTGAGGGTGTTCCAACTGACACAGGTTAAGAGGCAGGCTATGCTATGGACACAGCACCAGTCTGTCACAAAGATGACATTTAAAGACAAACAACCGTTCACGCTCACATGCACACCAACAGGTGATTAAACTAACCTGTATGACTTTGGACATTGCGATGGAACTGGAATACCCAGAGGAAAAAACATACAGACATGAGGAGAACATGCAGAGAGTCCACAGAGAGTCTGTGACAGCAAGGGAAATAAAGTGAGAGACCCGAGGAGATCCATGAGAATAAAAGGCAGAAGCAATATAGAAAGAGCAGTGTTCCTCTGGCACTGTTCTCCTGACCTGGCATCATTTTTCATGAACTGTGAACCTCGACACTCCGCCTGTAAGTCTCAGACTCCTAGTTATTGCTCTCAGAGTTAATCTTCCCAAATACAGACAGTTTATCAAACCTCCAACCAGGGAAAATACAATTTTGATCATTATTACACCTCAGTCAACACTGGCTGTCACACCATCCACCACGTCTCTAACGATGTCACTATCCCATTCTTGCAGACAGGCAACAGTAGAAGCTGTATCAAACCTGTTCTGAGGACATCAAAACAGTGGAAGAGTTGAGTTCTTGAGGATTCAAAAGTGCTTGGACCGTTCTGACCCCAAGGTTTCAGAACTGGTGTCAGTACTGAACAGGCTGGACAAGGTCACAGAGACTGTGGCATCCTAAAGCATCCATGAGCATCCAACAAGCTCAGTCAACCTGCAAAAGGCAGAAGTGCTCAAGAGTACAGGTTTAGTCAAAGCATATGGTTTAACAAGAGAAACATAGACACCATTTTCAGCCAACCACTCTGCCTCTGTCTGGATGGGGCTCACAGATCAGAAACCACAAACCCAGGGCCCCCACCCCAATTAACAACTTGTCTCTAGCCAGCAAACTGAATGAGTTTTCCAGGCTCCACTATATGTTAGGCAATTTATAGATTGCAAAAATGCTCAAACCTTAGCAGAGCTTGATACATTTCATTGGTATCTAAGGCAACACCTAACATCTATTCAAATGAGCGATTTTTAGGATGAATAACCACAACCACACCCCCACCTATCCAAAACTTCCTTAGGCTGAATACACTATTATAACGTTCCAGCCCTCCACTGCTCAAATATCTTTGGACACCAATAAATCTGGTACACCTCCTTTGGCCCCATTATGGATATAATTAAACAGCTGGCAGGGTGCTGTTTCCTGTTAACACTCACCAAACTGCAGTTTCCTAGTTTTTATTGAACCCAACAGACTAGCCAGTTCACCCGGAGAAAGATCAACCTCCTCAACAACAACAACAACAACTCTGTCTTACACACCTGTCTTTTGTTTGTAGAATCACAAAGATTATTGTGGGTTACAGTTGGTATGTTGGTGCTTTTACTTTTTGCACTGTCTGCCATAGATGGTTTGTCATATGGTCAGTCCCTGGACATATGTATGGAGAAAGTATGTTGAGGTAAAGAAATAGCACAATAAATAAGGTTTCACAATGCAGCCTTCACTCTGTGAACACAAAAGCTTTGCAATACTGATTAAATTAGTAATGCTTTCTCTGAATAATTTCACACAAGTCTTTGTGATGCCTCTTGAATAAGTAATGTGCTCTCCCTATGAGTTGTTATGCGAACTAAATTAAAGCATTTTTCATTTTATCACTCAGAAATTCTCTTTGGTTTTAGTGATGTATAGGCTGTCTTTGTTCTTTTCTTGTTTTGTTGTTTGGTACTATGTCTTTCTTCTTTTGACCCTCTATGCCTCAGGTAGTTTTGCATAGTGAGGCCTTTGCACCTTTCACAACAATGAGACTTAAACTTAAAGGAAAGGATTAAAGAGAAATTGCACTGCTGCGTTTCAGTGCTTCCCCCTGGTCAAGCATACAGCTTATTACCATGTTATCCTATAAAAAAAAAATCAAAGCTCGGTAGATAAATTAGTCATTCTTTACAGTTGCAGATGATGACAAGATAAGATAAAACAACAAAGAAAAATGCTCATGCTATAGTATGTATGTTGAAAGACAAATATAAACATATTAAATTGCAAGAAAACAATTCGATACGCCAATATAATCGCAAAACAGCACATGACATCATTACGCATGGTTTTTTATTCAATATAAAGGTCTTAGATGGAAACGCACTTGAGCTGGCATTATTCACATTTAGATTTTTATCGATCTTCAGATAATTCGATCGACAAGTGGATGTAAACATGATTACTGTAACTATTTCTCATTTTCATATGGATCACAACAACAGAGATGGGTGTTAACTTTCTTTCCAAAATCTATTCTGAAAGAGTTAGCAAAATGATCCTCTGGGCGCTTAGGGGAGAGCGGGGTAAGTAGTGCCAATTTTTACTTAACCCTTAGATGCATAAGTGGGGTCAAAAATGACCCCATGGCTTGTTATTCTTCAATATCTTTGAAATTAAAAGTAATTATAATTTCATATTCCAGGTATTCCTCATAAAACATGTTTGTGACATGAGGCCATTTGTATTTAAAAAAAATATTTCATTAATTTTAAGTAATTGCAGTTTTTGTATCACTACCCCACTCTTCCATAAGTGGGGTCAAAAATTACCCCAAGCATTTCCTATGGAATTTCCAAGGAACCTTTGATTCTTATCAACACTGACTGGCAGTATACTGTTACTGTCCTATTTACACATCTGATGTCCGTAGTCTCACCACCCAGGAGGTCATTTTTACACAGCAACATACATGTAAGTATTATCTTCATTCATGAACTTATTTTCCACATCCATGACTTTTCTGTGATAGAGTATAACGTTAGTATTATTGTCATCAAATTAGCCTACTTTGTTGTTACAAAGTAGTTGTTGTTACAAAGTAGGCATTATTTAGCTTAACTGCAAAGTAATGTTAGTACTTTGATGTTAGCTAGTATAGTAAGGTAGCTAACATTACTGCATTTGTTGTGTAGAGAGTGAGACTCATAATATATCTATAACTTCCCTGTAATAAAAGCTAACCCGTTATAGGGGCCTGCGATTATTGACTATTGATGTGATGTATGTCTATGGTGTGTGCTCGTGCGTGTGCGCATGCATGTCTGTGTATTTACATACATATTACATATTATATTTTACATACTGTATTTATATAAATGCACAGACATTTACTCACATAGCTACATATTATTGGTTTATACAGTAGTTTTGTGTGCCATTCAAACATTGTCCTTTTTATGTTTTCTCATCTAAAGTATCATGGCTGCTATAGGAGGCCAGCTAGGATTACTGAGGACCTTGCCCAACAAATGATCCTACTGCACACTGCTCCCAGTCAAATACAGAATTGATTTTAAAATTTTACTTATTGTTTTTAAATCTCTTAACAGTGCTGCCCCTCCCTATGTTTCTGACATGCTCACCCAGTACACACCTGACAGATACCTCAGATCCTCATGCAAATCTCTTCTCAATATACCACGTATACATTCAAAATCAGCTCAAGGTGCTTTCAGTTTTTATGGTCCAACACTATGGAACTCTCTGCCCATTGAACTCCGCTCATCTCCAACAACATCTTCTTTTAAGCGCAATCTTAAAACATACCTGTTCTCGCAAGCTTTTAATTAGTTTTTTGTTTGTTTGTTTGTCTTAACACATTGGCTTCTGTTTTAATATGCACTAACTTTTTGTTTGTTTTAATATGTACTCAACATGTATTGCATCTTGCTTTTATCGTGAAGCACATTGAGTTTATGCTTGCCATATGAAATGTGCTATATAAATAAATTGACATTGACATTGACATTGACAGTGAGAAGAGAGAAGATGTTTGTGTGTTTACATATGTGTGGACAGTGTTATGGTCCCCGGACCTACTGAATGTTCTCTGTTTATCCTCCATAGTCAAACAGACAGACGGACACACAAACAATGGATTTTGACATTTTTGATACCTGATTGATTGTTTTGTGATCAAATGTGAATAAAAAGTGATACATGAACATGTCAAAAATGAAATCACTCTTTTGTTGACCAAAATATAATGAAAACCATCATCTTTAACCAAAATTAAAGACATTCATTGCAAAAACGCATTGATTCTAATTGGGGTCATTTTTGACCCCACTCATGGAAGAGTGTAGGTATTGGTAGGTCATGCATCCAAGGGTTAAATTGCCTTTAAAGCAAGGGGATTATAATAATGCCCCCAACTAACATATGTACATATAGTTTAGGATGTTGTGCATCCCTGGGAACAATCACTTTGAATCTTAAATCAACTGTTTCAGAAATATAGCTTTAGAAAAAAAAAAAAAAATCTGGCACAACTTGCCCCCGGTGCGGGGTAAATTGTGCCATTAGAGAGAATACACTGGGGTAAATTGTGCCATTGATAATTGAAGTAAAACAGATCATTTTAATCTCACAAATGTTAATGCTATATAAAAGCAAGACATTCAATACAAAATTAAAGCCGGAAGCGGCGATGATCGGGTCCTCGCTTGTCCCCATGCAGTCGTGGAGGCCTGAGGCACGCTGGGGGTTATGGCGCAAAGAAACGCCATGTTTTCTTCGTCCACCAGGCTACGAGCACAACCAGACTGGGCAGGTGTGTTCAGGGGCGGTCCCTCATCACACATGTTAAGTTTCAGGCAAATCCGTGCCCACTGCCACATTTCTCCTATACACAGACAGCACTGCCACTGGCACAACTTAACCCAGGCCCTTTGGCACAAATTACCCCAAGCCCAGCATTTTGAGAAAAAAGGATTCCCCAGCTCTTTTGAGCTGGCATCATGCTAACTGTATAGACTCATGATGTAGCTTAATAAAGCACTAAAACATTTGTGAACTGTTTTCAAAGTTATCTATAATTGTTCAAACACGGCAATCAAAAAACCTTGATCATAGAAATTTTACTTTGGAGGGCAAAAACTTGTTTTTTGAACATAAATGTGCTTTCCTCTCAAGCCATGTGTCTCCCTTCTTAATAGGATGGGTGAAATGGATGCCCCTTCAAAAATATGTGGTCACATGACCAACTTCTTCTATGGTTTTCTAGATAACAGGGGTGGAACTACTTGCCCCATGGCACAAATTACCCCACTCTCCCCTACTGAAATGTGTATTGCGATGACCCTGAATGCATCAACCAGATATATGTATAACTTTGCAGAGTACAACCCTTCTGGGTAAGACAAAGACATTTCACAGGAGGCAATTGATGATTTTTGGAGACAGAAAGATTAAATATCATCTCGAAGTCACCAAAACTTCACTTAGCTTTACTGCTATGGCTGTCGGTTGCCGCAAAACGCCGAGAGCGACGGGCTAATTTCTGTTAGCCTGTCTATGAGGTTTTACATTATACGTTAGCATTAAGCTAGCGGACTTTATGCTTAGTTGTGATACTGGCTAACATCTAAACATCTCTGACAATATGTTGCGTCAAATACGTTGTTGACTTAGAACAGATGTAGACATCCTTGTTAATTTTATCCACGTTTAGTTGGTGTTGCAGGTCTACCGCATAACTTTATCCAGAGCAGACACTTCTCTCGGTTGAGATGTGCCTTGGGAAAAGGTAAAAACAATCCACCCCATGGCCCAGCCTCTCGGGATACCTAGTGTCGGA
The DNA here is from genome assembly GCF_045865225.1 of Trachurus japonicus. Taxonomy (NCBI): domain Eukaryota; kingdom Metazoa; phylum Chordata; class Actinopteri; order Carangiformes; family Carangidae; genus Trachurus; species Trachurus japonicus. Next base: position 9,536 of record NW_028221082.1, on the reverse strand, counting down.
GTTGCATGTACCCCATGCACACCGTTTGACCATTTTAAACTTAAAATATCAAGAAAAAACATATAAAAACGAATGAAAACTAACTGCAATGCATTTCAATGGACGTGGAAGCAGAGAATGTCCGAGTGTATGGGCTAGCTATGTGCACTGTGATTGGCTCATCGCGTTTGAGGGTGTGGCTTAGCCATAGGTCAATTGTCTCCATGATGAAAGGCAACACCAGTGTTCACTCTTGTCTCTCTGTCACATCTTTTCATGATGAGGTAGTCTCAGTTTATCGGGGTACTTTCTTATGGAGACTCCCTGGAGCCTCCAAACTAACCTGAAGAAGTAGGGTTGCTCAGAGGGCATATCATGGTTTGCAAATGTGGCCTGAAGCTCTTGAGAGGCAATATCACCACATTCGGGAGAAGGAAAAACTCCTTTTTCTATCAGTGTGGTGAATATTTTTTTTTTAGTGTCTAGCATAATATCATCTCTTGGCTGCTTTTCAGACAAGGACACTATTTGTGACACATAACACAAGAGTTCATTAACTTCTGAAGATTGAAGAATCTATAATGCAGCATTCAACACCTACTAATCAAACGTACCATCCAGAAATAAAAATCATTGTGCGTTATTACAGTAAACACTTTTCTTTCTCAAATTCAGAAATAATTCCTATCAATCTAATCTATCATTACTTCCAGCTAGACCTATTCTTTAATATTGAAATAATAGGCTATACCATTCCCATTTAACATGCATGTTTTATGGCCCATTATCACAGTAATTTACAAACGGTTATTATGTTGTGATTTTTGGCGGGGTCGAAAGACATGGTAGCAATTAAAAGATAATTTCTCCTCAAAGGTAAAACAGCTTTTAACATAATGAATAACAACACGCAGTGAGTAAGTCAGACATTAGACAGTAAGCTGATCTCATCTGTATGTTAGCTTATTGTGAAGGCAGCACCTGTGTCTGCTGAGAGCAAACAGCATCATAATGGGATCATGTGAAGACTCAACATCAACAAACAAATTCCTCATAAATAACAAAAAGAAGTAAATCAAACTAACACTCTGTTCACACCAGGACATTAGCCCTCCAGAGAGTGTAGAAAAAAATAGAAAATGTGAGTTACTGAGACTGAATCTAGGAAAGAAAATATGACATTTGCTGCAAAGTGGACCTACATTTTCTTTGCAACCACAGAGCAGAAAGAAACAACATCACACTCACAGCTTGTATGACCTGACTGCTGAGAATGCAAATGATTTCCTATATCTTGTTTCAATTTAACAGGGCAGGATCCTGTTTCACACACGAGTGCTCTGTGCGTTTTTTGTTGTAGAGATTGTGATTATTCAGCTGAGAGTACAGCAGTCACAGAGGTGAACAACATGACACAGCACGAACAGTTTTCAGGATAAATTAGGTCAAGTTAATACCAGTATTTGAATGACTTCATACCTTCTTATCCTGACTAAGGTGGCACAGAGGTAAGAGGCTAAATAACACGCTGTAGTATTTTCTCAGCTGGCAGTTGTATTTTGTTATATGTGGGTGATGTATTCATAATGTGTGTATACTGGTTTGAGGATTGTTTGTACGGGTTGGTGAAAACAAGTTTCCTGCAAAGGACAAATAAAGCTGAATCTGAATCTGAATCTGGACAAACTGTGGGTTATTATTTCAATGGTTTGGCTTTTTAGTAACATCAACTAAATGAACATCCACTTAATTAGTAAATTCATAGGTGATAGTTGGACTTCAATAACTTTATTGCATCTTACCAGAGGTGGTGGACATGATTCACATGACTTGACTCAAGTCAGGACTTAAGTCAAATTTGAGGACTTGAGATTTGGTCAACTTCATTTACAAATAATTTATTTTTTTTATTACATTTTGTTTTGCACAAAAGTTCCATGGAGAGATGCTGTAATGGTAATACATAGAATGGCACTCAATTGACTACATAACTTCACTAAAGCCATACAATACTATGTGATCCACTGAAACGTATAAATAAATTAATTTTGTAATGTCTCGGTCGATACAATCCATCATGTTAGAAGTCATGCTGTAAGAAAAACACAAGAAACACAGCACAGCACGCATGTTTTTTGATATGTTTTCTATGATATGTTGATGGTCAAAAAGCCAAACCAATAGATGGTAGCAAATAATGCTATTACAGTGAGAGAGTACAACGTCAGAGGGCTTCTTTCAAAGATGGTCTGTATTTTATTTTGATTGATTTATTTTGAAGATGATTAACACTGCAGTGTGCAGTTAGTGTTGAAAAGAATAGGATGACCATGAAAATCTACAAAGTGCCATTGAAGCGGGCTGAGTGGAGCAGCTGCTGTATCAGTATGTAAAGGTAAAGCAGTGGTGTGCACAACACCTGGTATATTGCACATGTGTTATGGGAGGCCTGTATATACAGTAAGGCTGTTTACAGAGAAAAACATCAGATATTATACTTTACTGCCACTGCAAGTGATTTGATATTTTGTTTATTACATCACAGAGAATAATGGTGCAGGAGGGAAGTGAAATCCTTCCTGTGTGTTTGTGGATGAAGCTGGTTTCAATCTGGCCACAGGCAGCAGACGTGGTCGCAATATTATAGGCCACTGAGCCAATATCACTACAGGGCAATGTCACTATGTCTTCTACTACAATATCTGAGAATGGTGAGAGTACACATATTCACAATACTGGCCCATACAACACCCAGAGCTCCTGGTGTTCTTGCACAGCCTCCACAGAGAGCTCATCCCTGAAAGCTGTTTGGTAATGTCATCAGGGGGGTGGTTTGCTGATGGCTTTCCTTCCACAACGTTCTCCGCTCTTGAATCCAAATGAGGAAATCTCTTGCTGCCTGGAGGTGGAAGGTGCATGATCATCCATCTCTAGGCCAAATGTCTCTGCGGTGGATGCAGTTTTCTATGACATCCCAGCAGAACGTCGCAAGGGATTGTTGTGGCATGCGGGATAATTCCCCATGCCCACTGCATTGCAAAGGAAGAGATGCAGGCTCCTGTACAGTAGGTGAGCTATGGTGATGTTCTGTACTACAAATACAAGCTGTTTTGATATAAATGCACCGTAGCTATACATGCTGACACTGGGGGTGATATATATCTATACAATAACCTCTGTTGATCAAACAGCAGCAACCAGTGTGGCAGAATGACCTCTCAAGTATTCTTACAGTCTTGGCTTTAAATGAATTTACACTGTCACTAATTTTCATAGTTAGTGGTGGACTCAAGTGTTACAGAAATAATTCCATCTAATTGAACAAAGGTTCACTGACATCTCATTAAAAACATTTACCTGACCATTTTCCTAGTGAAGCAGTTGTACATGTAATGGAACTTATTTGTGGTGAGGTTTTCTGTCAGCCACTTTTTCAATATTCAGAGCTGAATTTTTAACTGTTGTTTATGAAGCCACATGACACCCAAGCAGCTTGTAAGACTGCAAGTACTGGTAAAAGATTACTTGTACGTGTAAAAAAATATATATATATAACATTTGTATTCCGCTACATCTAATCACCTGGCACTGACACTCCAAAGCCATGTATATATATGAGTCAGTTTTTTTTAAGAGGAGACACCCCAGGTGAATAGGGTAAAAAATTTAAATAACAGATATCACCATGAAACAGTTTATCACTTACATTAAGACAAATATTTTTTGTATTACAAGTTTTGTCAAATTGTATGTTTAAATATGTAAATGAGGCTATATATGATGAAATATGCGCTAATTTGCATACATTTCCTGACCCGAAATCTGAAAAATGGATAAAGCCTCTTTCAAAATTCTTGTTTCATTTTGTTGACATATTAGAGTCAGAAGTTTTCACAGAGGGGATTTTGGATATCTCTTTTTATTACTTTGTAAATGAGAAAATACTGTCACCAGCCCTAAAAAATCCAATTTTGCCGTATTTTTAGGAATAAAATGTTGTATAAATCAGGCTGTGAATGATATATCAACAATCCTCTGTGTAAAAACCTTCAGAATATGGACAGGAATCAAACTGGAAGGTTTGGTGTCTGTAAGTGCTGCTGAAGTTGAGATTTCGGGTTCAGAGTCTGAGGAAAAACTCATTTTGAGAAAACGGCCTTTAAAGACTTGTACTGTAAAATTCCATAGATTGTTAATGTAAATCATACTTTAACGATTGGGTGCTGATACGGAGGAGATAACAATTTTAGAAGCCTACATCATTGTTCAGGAGAGAAAGAACTTTACAATGATACCTGACATGACCTGGGTCAGACAACAAGCACAGCACAGTATGTCACAGTAGCATGATAACTTTTGGTGAATTTAGGAGAAATCTACCAACAAAAGAGACAAAATTATGTAAAATAACCACCTTAACCCGTTAGGCCCGCCGAACCCGGTACCGGGTTCGGTAGAGCGCTACAGTGATTACTGCCTATAAAATGTTAATAACACGCTGTGGTGTTTTTTTTTTTTTTTATGTTTTCAAAAGACGAGGCTTCAACGCTATCAAAACAACAGTCCGAGTGTATTTTTCTCAAACACAGTTTGTTTGGCAATAATTTAAACATTTAATTCAAAAAATTAAAGCTGCGTGAATATAAGGCACAGTCGAAATTAAATGCAGCAGTACACTATATCCGCTCGCTCGACTCAGTCATGTTAGGTGTCATAATTAAACTAGAGAAGTTAATCTTTCTGTTGATACCAAGCAAAACATAGTCCGACCAAACCAGCTAATGTCAGCCCCGTAGCAATGGCGCTGCAAAAGTTTGCATTTTATCGTCAAAAAGTGAAATTCTGTGTTTATGTCTCAATATTCCATCAAATAACAAAGCAAGTGTCACCAAAAGCGACTAATATTGTTTCCTTACCCTTTCGTGGTCATTTTGAGTCTATTTGTATAGTTCTCCGATCAAAACAGACGCCATGACAGCCTATATTGCATACACAGCAGACACGCAGCATCCTCACTGCTCTACTTTATACACGGTCCTTTACTTCCACCTACTGGTCGTGTGTTGGTGTTGCAGAGTCAATGACACTGCAGCGATATAGTACGTATCGCGAGCTTTCCAACGAGATCTCATAGCTCCGATGTGACCTTCGGGTCAACTCGGTTTTTTTCGATGCGCAAGCATACAGACGCCGAAAAAAAAAAAAGCTGACGGACACCTGAGCGAGAGAGAGAATTGTTACGCACGACGCGCGAGCGCGATTCCACTGGTTTTTTTCACCCTTTTTATTTTTATCAGACTACTATCAGTAGTAATTAAGTTTTAAAATGTCTGAGAAACAGAGGTACTCGGTACTGGAGGCCTTAGAAGAGATTCAGAGGAGAAGTGATGTGGAGTTCACGGACTCATCTGACAGCAGCGATGAAGAGGATGACACGGATTTTATGGATCCAGTTTATGAGTAAGTTATTGTGTTTCTTTTCACATTTTGAACACATTGGCTGTACATTTTTGGCAATTTTATAGCGACTGTAGCCGATTTTTGTTTTTATTTCACCTTTTCAAACAATATCAACAGCTGATCTGTGTAAAGGGAAGAGGCACAAAATGGCGACCATACGTTGACATTTTCTGTCATACTTGCGTTTTGTTGGCATGTTTTTCCACAAAATCAGATATTTTACTTACTAATTTTATGTCAGTGAGTTTTTTACTATTATCACATAGCCCGAAAACCTTTTCAACCTGCCATTGGTCTCATACGTGCAGGCATTTGATAGCTACAGCTACAACTACAGCTATAGTTACTAGCTGTAGTTAGCTACAGCTGTAGTTAGCCTACTAGCTGTAAGTTAGCTAGCTACAGCTGTAGTTGGAGGGCAGGCTGCAGGGTCAGGCTGGGGGGCTGGCGGGCTGTAGTGCTGCAGAGCTATGGTGTAGCTGTATTAGCTACATTATTATTAGTAATATATATTATTACTATTAGCTATATTTATTGTATTCATTTGTATTTTTTTTATATAGTTTTATATTTCATTTCACCAACTGGATAGTCACCTGCTTGTATGTTTGACCTGTGGGACTATTTTATATACTGTATGTGTGTGTGTGTGTGTGTGTGTGTGTGTGTGTGTGAGTGAGATATATATATATATATAAAGAGAGAGAGATACATACATACTGTATTAATTATTTCTGCTGTGTAATTCAAACACTATTTGTACGTGGTTGCTCAAGATTAGTCTCTTTTGGCTCAACACGTTATTATGAATTGGACAGATGTATTGTTCTGTGAAATGATTCTTATCATTTGTCTCCATTTTCAAAGCCAAGAGAATGATGTGGATGAGACCCCAGGACCATCTGGCACCAACGGCACTGCAGCCCCCCAGCCCCCCAGCCCTGAGGCTATGTCTCCTCTTTCCAGTGAGGATGATGATGATGATGATGATGATGATGAAGATGAGGACTTCGTGCCACCAGCAAGGAAGACGAGGAAGACGCGCTCCAGTTTTGCCTCTTCCAGTGCAAGGTCACGCTCCCCTGCCCCAGCTCCATCACAGTCAAAGAGGGGTCAGCAGAGACGACGTGGGCCTGTCAGTAAACGGCCAAAGCAGGCTACCTCTGGATGTGGGGATGGTGGTGATGACGAAGAGCGGTGGTGTAATCCAGAAGAGCCAGATGTGGAACCACTGCTGCCAAAATTTGAGCCAAAGCATCCACCAGGGCCCAGAATTGACAAGACAGTGGCATGGTCACCACTGAGCTTGTTCAAGCTTTTCTTCAGCTACAGCACCATTCACACCATTGTCAATAACACAAATGACAATGCAGCCAGAAGAAAAGCCTCAGGTATGCGTTTTCAAATGGTCTCCCCTCTCAGTTGAGAACTTTTTCATATTTTTGGCCATAATACTTTATTCTGGGATGGTCCATGTGCATTCAAGGGCAGACATGTGGAGAAGAGAGTGGCCCTACAACTTCACCTTTCCACGGAGCTGCATGACCAGAGATACATTTGAAGCCATTTTTTGGTCCCTTCATCTGTGTAACATCAAAAGATGACGAAGAGAACCAGAAAAAGAAGGGAACACCTGAGTACGACCGGCTTTTCAAGATCAAAACCCTCTACAGCCAGATTGTCACTGCTTGCAACTCACTCTTCCAGCCATGCAGGGAAATAAGTATTGACGAGCGAATGGTGGCAAGTAAGGCTAGAATCGGCTTCAGGCAGTACATGAGAGACAAGCCAACCAAGTTTGGATATAAACTGTTTGTGTTGGCTGATTCCTGTTCTGGATATACATGGAATTTCTTTGTTTACCAAGGAAAAACTGCCCGATGTTCAGGGGGAGGGTCTCAGTTTCACATCAGTCATGGACCTAATGAACTTTGCACTGCTGGGAAAAGGTTACCACCTGTATGTTGACAATTTTTATTCCAGTCCAGCACTTTTTCAACATTTCTTGCCAAGAATTGTACAGCAGCTTGTGGAACCATCCGCCAAACCCGCCATTGGCTTTCCCAAAACAAAATGTAAATGATTTAACAAAAGAAGGCTGAGAGGGGAGACATGAGGTGGCTGCGGAAGGACAACCTGCTCTTTGCGAAGTGGAAGGACACAAAGGAGGTGACAGTGTGCAGCAGTTTCCACAAGGCATACAGTGGAGACTCCACACGCAGGAGAGTAAAGGACGATGGACAGTGGCACAATAAAAACATTCCTGTTCCTGATGCGGTCAAGGATTACAATAAGTACATGGGAGGGGTGGATCTGTCAGATGCCCTGATTCAGTACTACTCCGTTCGAGGGAAGACGATGAGATGGTACAAGACGTTCTTCTACCATTTTGTAGATATTGCTGTCGTCAACTCCTACATCCTCTTCAAGCACTTGGCCATCGGGAAAGGAGAGACTCCCATGAGCCACAAAAGATTCAGGGAGGTCCTCATGAAGGAGATGGTCCATGAGGCCCAAGCTGCAGTTGCTGCTGCTGCCCCCCAGCCCACTCTCAGCAATACCTGTATGCCAATGTATTTTGGACAAACTGCCACTGACCAGCGGAGGGTCTGTGTTGTGTGCAAGGAGCAGGGGAGAAAGGCGAAGACACCAGTGTACTGCAGCAAGTGCAATGTTGCTCTGTGTTTCACCTCAAGCCGGAACTGCTACAAAGAGTACCATCTGAGGATGTAGCGAACTTTGAAATCACAGCACTCAACTAGCCTAGTGCATACCTTATTGTTTTTTTTTGTTTTTGTTTTTTTGTGTGTGCTTTCTTTCACTTTCCCCTTGATTATGTTTTTATTATACATTACACAGTGAATTAATTTATTATGATTATTGATATTCTTTTATATATTCTTATTATTTATTATAAGTGATATTCTTTTATGTATTCTTATTATTTATTATTAGTGAGATTCTTTTATATATTCTTATTCTTTATTTATTATGATTAGTGATATTCTTGTATGTATTTGTTTTTGACTAGTGATATTTTATATATTTATATTTGTACATAGTTTACAGGATTCATTAAAGTTTTATAGTCATAGTCGCTATAGTCAGTTTCAGTTTACAGCCAAGGTTTCATAGTTTCAAAGTTACAGTTTATAGTTTTCATATAGTTACAGTCAAGTTTTCCTAGTTTCATAGTCAAAATACAGTACTTTTACAAGTTTTACTTATTACATGTTATAATAAAATTATTCCATTTGGTGACAAATTGATACAGTTGAGTTTGTTTGTTTTTATTCTTTCATCATCGTCATTATCTTTATTTGCCAGACTCAGGGTCCATATACTGTGCACAATGGTAGTAGTTGATGGGCCACAAGGTAAATTTCATATCCAAAAGCTCCAGTAAATGGCAATAGACTACTGTAATGGACATAAGTTGTATTTTTGAGCCAGTTTCCTTTGGAAGTGGAAAATAATCTATTTGGCACACTCTGGTGCCAAACTGTGCCAAATAGTGCCAAATGAATGTCCGCCTGGTCCTATCCTTACTAAAACCTTTGTGGAGGCTTTGCCCTTTGCTCAAATTCCATCAAATTTGTTACATTTGTAGTCAATAATTTGCTGAAGGTGATCAGTAGCACCTGTGTGCATGGGGTTATTGTTATCATAGTGTTATCATCTTACAAATAGGGAAAAAAAATAGGCGAGGATAGAAATTTCACATTTCTCCTTTGATTTATTCCAATTTACTCAAGTATAGTAACAGACACAAAATTTTTGACACTGGGAATACATTCCCTGAGGTCCCTAGATGTTCCCAGACACCAAGGAAATGCATGTGAACCATATAAGTGTGTAACAATTCTTCATTTACTTTGGGTATGTATTTTTAGGCGTTTTTTCTTAAAATATGGCTAGGGTTTAACAGGTTAATGTGGATTTTCTACCATTTTGTTTGACTTCTATGAAAGAATACATGTTAAGGAAGAAAAATAGCCAAAAATCTCAAAATTGTGCATGAAAAAACAGTGTTTTTGCCTGCTTCCAAGTGGTGGACACGTATAATTATTCTGTCTTACACACCGAGACCTAAAACC
>NW_028221081.1:0-3538 GCF_045865225.1 Trachurus japonicus | reverse complement strand
TTTTGCGCATTTCAAGGGGTAATGGAAACGCACCTACTATGTTTGGTGCTCCATATGAGAAAGCAGTCTCTCTTTTCCATCTCTACTGTAACTGCTGCACAGCAGTGAGTTGGAAAGCCCACAGCAGGGTTGACTAGTAGGCAGCACTCTGGCTGGACTTCAACAGCCCCTTCACAAGTGGAGGTATTGCAGATATTGTTCCCCGACAGCTTTTTCAATTCAAAAGGCTTGAAGACTGTTGAAAGCTCTTCCAGCAAGCTCCACTGGTCTGGTTTCAGATCCAGGTATCTTTTACCTCTTTGTGTGACAGAGCTGTCGGACAGTGTTGCTGTTACAGGCCAGCTTTGCCATGCCATGTCACTGTTGCATATTTTGGAATTAACACACTTGTTCAATTTAGTTAGTGCGAAATACTCCCACACCTTGGATGACTTAGGTCGTAGGCCTACTGATTTTCCCGCCTCTGCCATGTTTCAGAAAATTATTACGGGTCTCTCCGATGGTCTTTCCTCTCCCTCCGCTCTGCTCTTTTTTTTTTTGCTCCGTTCTGGTCATCTTCGCGACTTACTGAGTGACGTAATAGTCACACGACACAGCGAATCAATAATGAAATTTGTTTCTAACTCTTTTAATAATCAATTTCAGAGATTTGTTGTTGCAGCCCTAATGCAGGGTGTTTATGGCTCTTAAATTTTGACACAAAATCCCCTTGTTTGTGGGCTTAATATAAAAGCCTGTATTAGTCAGAAGATATCGCCTAAAGTGCTGATGCATATTCTCTTTCCATGCGAATAGGAGTGTGTGTGGACAGCTCCTTGGAAACTCTTACTCTGGGCTCTGAGTTGGAAAAAGGTTGGGAACCACTGATCTAGAGGAAATGGTTGGAGGAAAAAAAAAACAACGCATAAACTGTTCATTTGAAAGGTTTTAGGGTTAGGATTACACCAGTTAAAGCCACTCTCCAACCCCCTTGTATATCTGACGGTGTTTCAAATCTCAGATGAATGCCAGTTTCCCCTCTGCCTGATGTGATTCTGACATTTTTAGAAAGAAAAAAACAAAAAAAACTAGGCAGTCAACACCCTTTTCATTTGCCTGAGCACAGCACCAGCTGTCAACTCACTAGCATCCGCATACAGTACAGCATGAAAGGCCGATCCATCTGTAGAGCTGTAAGGATGGGAGCAGAACACAACAAACACTTGACAGAGTCAAAAGATTCTTGACAAGGAAGAGACCAGTCAGACATAACCTTTGGGCTAACAAGAGAAGTGAGTCGGGCAAACCTGTGGAGAAGTTCTCTCTAGTAGTATCACCCAAGAAATGAGACAGTGATTTCAGTTGGAACGGGAAACTGGTAAACTGCCAAAACCTTGCTCCTATTGGGTGCACCCGCCCTCAGACCTGTACCTTACTGAGATAGGTTATTATTGTCTTGGCAAACTTGGTGAGATTAACAGTAGGATCACACTAAGTCAGATGGTTAAGGGAGCAGATGAATGTGAAGAACCTATGAGGCTAAGCTTCTGGCTAATTTTCAAGTGTTTTAAACCCCAGGAGCCTATTGCAGCAGTTTACACATGTAAGATGTATTGCACTAAACTACTAACTGCTACAGATAAATTAGCTGTTACTAATTATTTACAGCCAGTAACTGCTGACTGTGGAGTAACAATGTGGACAAAAAATGACAAAACTAACATTATCATGCTGGAGAGTTCAACATGTATGTTTCTAACAACTAGTTTTTCACATTAAGTCTATAGCCAAAACAATTTCCTTTTTTTTCAATTTTCATGGTGCAGTGACCTCATTTTGTAAACCTCTAGCATGAGACAACCTAATAGTTGCAATTTACTAAGAATGACATTATGTTCAAATAATGAATTTATGAGTAGCTAGTGCACCACAACCTGGGGGCGCCCCGAAGGCAACGGCTGGTCATCAATTTTATGCGCTGCTTGGTAGGCCAGAGTGGTGAGCACACCTGCGTTGTGGGTCAGACGACACTGACACATTATAAATGTTCTGGCTTGTCTGTATATGAGAACTTTTTGTAAATTAAATTAAATTAAATTGAATAAGAGGACCTAAGAGGTTGACATGGGGCCAAAAGATAATTGATAAGACCAAAGAACCAGAACAGCTCAGTCCACACCGCTGAGCTCCTCTCCAGATCTGGGGCCTCATTTATCAAAGAGCGTGTAAAAGTCCTCTTAAATTTTCAGTACGACGGAAAGGCAAAATGTGCGTACGACCAAAAAATATACACTCTTTTCAGATCTATCAAACTCCGCGTACACACGGCTGCACGGTATTTCCCTTGATAGATCACACCGGACCTGAGAAAAGCGTGGATGAGAACACGCCTCATACCCAGCCCCCTAAACGGCCCCACGCAACCATAAGTGGTCAATGCAAATCAGTTACGTGCATATTAAGTAGCCATGTGCACTCTGGAAACGTGTGGAATGACGTCAGTGGAAGACGGTGAAGACAACAGACGGACGGAGAGCGGAGAAAGAAGCGGAATTTCTCTGAAAGCGAGATACACGGTAACACGGCAATATCAGTCAGAAACATCATCTTGCATTGAAAGGCTTCAATAAAAACAAAAAAACTCCCAAATCTAAATGAAACAGAACAGAAAGAAGAAGAATCATATTTATTCTGCCCTTATTTTAGATTATGTCATAATAATTTAAAGCAGGGTTTCCACTGCCAGTCAGTACTTTGCACCCCTTTCCACTAACCCCCCAACTTCCGTTCACTGGAAGACTTGATTTTCATTTGTGCATAGCTATATATTTAAAAAAAAAACAAAAAAACATTGAAGTCCACCAGTCTGTGACTTTTCCTAAAATGATGTTGGGCAGCACCCCCCTTTGTTAAATACAATAAATATTATTCACACAAAAAATATCGATCATGTTTTCTCATTTGCTTTGATTTGCTCCGACATTATTGTGCTTGCTGCTTGCTTGTGTGTGTCCAGTCTGGCTACGTAACACACGCACATCGCAGAAATTATTTTCCAGACTGGACAGACTGGTTGTGGAAGAGGTGTAGCCTACATGCAGGGAAAAATATCAATATGATATCAAAAGAAAACGAAATTCGTTTTATAAAGCCAGTATTTAGGAGCAAACTAGTGTAAATGCACAGGGGAAAAATCTGAGTCGCTGTGCTTTTCATGTAAAGTGCCGACGTCAACACGTGTGCGGTGGTGGTGGTGGTGGTGGTGGTGGGGGGTCATCATCACCACCACTTGCTACTTCAAACAGTGTCCGCGCTCCTCTCTCCCTCGCATACTGCAGTTCTCTGACTCTGCAGCGGCGTCGCCAATTCCTCCTGTTCTTCAAAAAGCGTGTAAATGCCGGTACGCCATGGTCGGACTGGTCGTAAATTTTTGCACTTACTCCGACCAGTTTTGGTTTGATAGATCCCAAATTAGGCGGAGAAAAGTGCGTACGCACAAAATGGGGGAAAGAGCGTGTAAAATAGCGTGTATCCACAATGATAAATGAGGCCCCTGGGT
>NW_028221080.1:0-11921 GCF_045865225.1 Trachurus japonicus | reverse complement strand
GCCGCGTTTCCCAGATTCGATCTTTCTTAAGGACTTAAGAAGGCTCTTAAGAAGGGTTCGGCTAAGAAGGAGCGCTAAGATACGGGTGTTTCCCAGATGCGTTCTTAACTGCCTTCTTAACTCATTGAGTGCCAACCACGTAATTTCTCGTTTTTCGTTCCCATGCGTTGAGTGCCAAAAACGAAATTTTTCGTTTTTTGCTTTTTTTTTAAATTATGAAAATAGACACTTTAATACACATTATATGTAAATTTGGGGACTCTACGACGAGGAGAACTGAAATAGATGACGATCAAAGTCACATGACAGCTCATGAACTGGAAGTTTTTATCATAACTCAGCTTCTGCAAACGGAGTTCTGCATGTGGATGCAGCAGCTGCTCCGCTGCTGCTCCGCTCTCACCCGCGAGGCTGCAGCAGCTGGGAGCTGAACCAGGAAGCTCTCAGCCCACTGTCTCGCCCGGTCTTCATCTGGAGCAACACCGTGTCCTCCCCAAAGTCCTCCCGCGGTAAAATCTGATGGTCTCTGGACCAAAGCAGACCGGCACCACCGACCCGTACCACAGACGGACCGCGACCACCGGCGGGACCGGTGTTCGCGAGCCGCTGTGGCCGGCAGAGCCTCACGTTCCGCGGCGAGAGGCTGTGACACGGCACGGTGCGTCTGTGTTATTGTTGTTTAGTGGCGCCCCCCCCGCCCCCGATGGTGGTTTTGTGAATAGAACAACAATTGTTGTGTATATTTATCTTATACGAGCCCTTTGATCCAGAAATGCGAGTGTGAGAAGAGCGACAGGCACAAACAGAGCACCTTTCATAAAAGACGCTCTATCTCCTTTTCTAGAAAAAAAGGAGGGATTTTGGTGAAACCCAGCCATGTTTAGCTTGACTTTTCTCAGGAACGGAGGCACGTAGAAACAAACGGTTTGTGGCCATTTGAAGGATAAAGTTAAACCTTTCAAATGAGCTACAGTATGTGTTGGTGGCAATAATATAGAATACACTATGGCTCTAAAATAAAAAGTCAAATATGGTCTAATTTGCCGGTACACTTGACTAAAACTTTGGAAAGGAGCGCGGCACTCAATGAGTTAAGATCACGCCAAAGAAGCTTCTTAAGAAGCTCCTAACGGGAGCTGTCCACCACCACAGTACTGAAACTGAATCAATCGATGCCAGGCAAATCGATTATTATATCACACGCCACCTATTACGCGCATAAATCACACACAGTGACAAGCGCAGCTGCACCGACGGGCGATGAATAAACCGAAAACGGGATTTTCACTTGTCAAACATGGGGTTAACACAGGTCCGCGGGCCTGATTAGAAACTTCTCCGCTGTTGTTGCCGCGTTGGTCACGGGCAGTGACGGACTGGCCGTAGGTGACACGGCACAGCCGCGTAAAGATGCGGCCAGACCGCTGCGTGACCATGTGATTGATGTGTGTGAAAATAAAAATAGTCCGGGTTCAAATCCACCCAATAGAAAATTATTTTGGTGGTCAACACGTTTTTCTTTTCTCATCATCACTGAATGATCAATGCTATACATATGTATATAGGCTACATATATATTTAGGCAGTGGAGTGTTAATGTGTGACAGTCTTTTTAGTGCCAGTATAACATGGCACGGGAGGATCGGTGTCACGGCTGCCACACTGCGTGACACTGACCCTTGCTTGCGATGCCCCCACCACACCAAGAAGCTGCCCACTGCATAAAAACACGATGCAACAGCGACACTAGGGGTTGATTTAAGAACGGTTGCGTTTTTGATGTTCATGCAGATATGGGACGTGGATGTGTGCGTAAAAAATATGATAAATGATAGTCATGATGATTAATTTTATTTGTGTGCCTGATGTGCAGAGCACATGTTATTCCTCATATTTAGGTTATTTATTGTTCTTATTTTATTTTTTATTTTTATTTTTTATTTCGGCACATATTTAATATGTTTTAAACATACGATGTGCACTGTTTAAATATCTTGCTTAGTGTGATATTGATTTGCCTTGAAAAAGTGCTAAAAAGTCGCTAAGAAGACTCGAAAGAGTGGGTCAGCTCGATCTTACATTTCCTTCTTAGTGAAAGATCTTCTTAAGCTAAGAGCGACTCTGGGAAACACGTTCTTCTTTCACAGCGCTCTTAAGAGCGCCCCAAAGAAGATCTTAGCGCTAAGAGCTTCTTAACAAATCTGGGAAACGCGGCCTTTGTCTGTTCAGTCTTCCATGGTTTCTCCTTGACATTTTCTTGTTTTTCTGCCTTTGTCTATTGATCTTGGATTCCTTGCACCCCCTGGCTTTTGTTTAATCTTCAGTTAAGTCTTTTGTATTATTCTTGATGAGTAAATCCCTAAAACAAACCGTGACCAACTTCAACTCTGACAGGCAGTTGCTTAAAACTTTGACTAAACGGAACTTTAATCCTGCACTAAAAGGCTTTTTTTTTTTTTAGCATTTTAGCATTTTAGCTGTTTGAAAATGACTTCGGCCCCCATGTGCTGAAACTTTGTTGTTAAAGGGATAGTTAAATATTTTGGCAAATTGGCCCATTGCCATAATCCCTATAGTTATAGTAGTAGGTTCGTTACCTTTTTTTGTCGGTGCAAGCTGTTTTTAGAACGGCGGAGCAGAGCCATGAGCTGCTCAGAGCTACTCTACGGAGGCAAATGGAATTTCCATCATCAAACTCATCAAATACACAATCCAACAACTCCAAAACGCTCTGGTGGACAAGTTGTGACCTGCACATTCACCACGCTATGAGATAATAACAGAACATTACCAGACAGAGATGTTTTAGAGGTAATTGCAGAGACTGCTTGCTGAAAAACTGTCCCTGACGAGAACATGCATTAGCTGTTTTGCATGAATTTCCCTCTAAAACAACTCTGTCTGGTAACGTTGTGTTATTATCTCATATCGTGGTGAATGTGCAGGTCACAACTTGTCCACGACAGCGTTTTGGAGTTGTTGGATTGTGTATTTGATGAGTTTGATGAGGGAAACCAAGAAATCCCATTAGCGTCCATAGCGTAGCTCTGAGCAGCTCGCGGCTCTGCTCCGCCTTTCTAAAAACAGCTTGCACCAACAATTAAATGTAACCAACCTACTGATATGACTATAGGGATTATGGCAATGGGCCAAATTGCCAAAATGTTGAACTATCCCTTTAAAGCCCTAGCATGCAGTTTCTGTAGTAGTGTGAGATCTAAGCTACAGATGAATGTAACAAGTTCAACACCACAAATGTCAAGAGTTGTACAAGGTAAAGCACCAGGATGAGAATAGAAAGTCTTTTCACAGGAGACATACGATGCTACAGTAGGAGACGTTCGAAACTCTGAGTTTGAAAGAACTGATAGATTGATATGAATGAATAGTTAGTTCTCTCACCTCTTCATGCCTCTTAAGGCAAATATATAATCACAGCATATATTTTGTTTGATCCCATACATCTTCTGGGAAAGAATCCTGGATTAGTGATTTAGCAAAGAGGTTAGTGTGATTCTGCACATACAAAAGCATCTGTTTCCACTTATTTGGTACAACGACACCCTCTGTAAAACTTAATTCGACAGTTGAATTAACTGCTATCCAAACTAACCTTGCATTTTACCATCCTTGAGAAACAGCAGGTGATCACTGTTTGAAATTCTTGTCTCTGAAGTTCCAAATTACTCAGAAATTATGCAACCCAGGATATAAAATTTCACACTCAGTGGAGACTAAATAATTTAGAGTGTAACCAGTGTGCAGGCAATGGCTGTGATGCACAACAACACTTTAGTTTTTCATATACTTAATGCATGTTGTGCTGGCCAGACATGACACAAATTAAACTTTTTCTGCTGATACTTTAGACTCCGATGCAGACAGGCTATCTGAGTCAAAAGAGATGATTGAATACGTCAACATGCTAAGTAATGATGCTTCAAAGCTTCCTTTGTTAATCCGTTTAGCATAAGATACTGTTATGCTTTGATGTAATTTCTGTTTGGACCCCAGAGCAGATTCACACACTGGAAGAGCAAGTTAGTGGAAGTTACAAAAAAAAAGTTTATTGGCCAAACCACAACTGATTAAAGGAGAGTTGATTCAAGAAAGTCCAGTGGAGCAGGAAAATTCTGCAGGCGAATGGAGATGGATTTGACATGGCATACAGCACTGGAGTCAAGAGTCTCTGATAGAAAGAAAAACACCATTATAGCTATACTGTACCATGGCAGACCCAATGAACAGTAGGAGCAACGGAGCATCTACATTGTACTTAGCATCAGGTGACAACCAAAAATGGCTCATTGCAGAGTTTTATTTAATTATCTTAATTAAATCACTCCAACACTTTTTTTCTATAACAATATCTGTATTGTATTGCATTTCTAATTGATGGTTAAATGTTATATGTATAAACTGAAACAGTGTTGTTTTCGTTAACGATGACGATGACGAAATTATTTCGTTGACGCCCCTTTTTTTCATGACGATAACGAGACGGTGACGAGATAAACATGGCTCTCTGATGACGAAAACATGACGAGACGTGTGTGAGTTTTTGTTGACGAGACGAGAACGGACGTAAATGTTAGTGGTAGGGCTGTGCGATTGCCTCTAAATTTCAGATTGTGGATTGTCATTACTCTAAGCTTCACATGATTTAGCAACGGCTCCGTCAAAAGTAGAACAACGCTGCTGAGACGAGCCGCGGTGCGCCGACGCCCGGTGCTTGTGATCAGAGCGGCAGAGAGCAGCTGCTCCGGTGACCGCGGTGCAGCCGCTCCGCGGCGCTGACGGGTGGATGGTCAGACGTTCAAAGTGCATGTCATTTCTGCTTATTGTGCGCGTAATCTGTCAATTAAAATCAACAAGTGTCTGCAACACTGCTGCATCTCATCCTTGTGTGGTCACACCACCTGACATGCAGCGCATTCTGCTCAACACACCTGCTGTCACTCGACCAGAAGATATATGGACGTATTTTAAATATAATCCAGCAGAAAAAAAACTGAATGGACTACTCTGCCCTACAAAGCAAAAAGGCAGTAACTACGCAGAGTTCCGAACTGAGAAAAATGACTTTAAAGTTATCCTGTTGTCCAGCCTAAGTAGTTGTAGGTAGATTATTGGACATGAGGCAGTTTTGTTACTTTGTATTAGCTTATTCTTTGTATATATTAATTCTCACATTTGATTTGATGTTTTACCCCTATTTTGCAGTTACTGCATTCTTGCTTTGTATTACTTGCCAATAATGTGGCACGATACCAAGCAAAAAGGCAGTAACTGCAAATTCTTCAAAAACTATTCTGTCACAACTTGTGCTCTAGGTGTGTTAGATACACTGTATTTGGACTAATTGGAACCATTTGTTTCCCTGAACATGGATATACCAAACCCAAAATAATCTGACCATTTTAGGCCAATAATTTCCACCCCAAAATTCTGGTGCTGAAATTGCTGCTTAAAGTGTCTCACATTCCTAAACTGTATCAAGGCCCAAATTAGGACAATTTATTTTGAATAGTACCACATTCTTATGTGTAAATATTAGATTAATGTGTATCTGGGTGTGTTTATCTAATGTACTGCCTATATCTACAACAAATCACATTAACTTTAAAGCACTGTCAACTTCACTTTGAAGCAATATAGGCAAGTTAGGCTAACTCCAATTCAACAGGGCAGAACTAAATAATTTTGATTGAGTAATGATAATGAGGAAATATCGGAAATCATAAATATATTTTTATATTCAGAAGAGGAAACCGGGGTATGGGAAACATGGAAACGGTAACTTCACTCTGCGGCAACACGGTTGTTTTTATGTTAAGTAAAACAAAGCAAAAGTACAGTAACTGACAGAGAAACGGTAGTTACTGCCTTCTTGCTTTGTTTCACTAGGGCTTTTTGCAGTTACTGTAAAAACGACTACCATTTTTCTCCAAAACGACACACATTTGAGATAAGATATTTTGTCACATAACAAAGAATGCCTTGAATGTCATGAAAATGATAATAACTCATTTTCGACCAAAAATGCAGTTACTGCCTTTTTGCTTTGTAGGGCAGTACTGTTACCACTTTATCTGTGTGTAGGCTAATGCATAGCCTAATCCTTAGACCATAAAGTATTTGCGACTGGGTGGAAACATTATGTGTAAAACCATTCCTTTATTTAATTAATTTGTTAAAAGACTTTTTTTTTTACTAAAACTGACGAAAACTAGACTAAAACCTTTTTGAGTTTTCCATCCATCCATCCATCCATCCATTTTCATCCGCTTATCCGGAGTCGGGTCGCGGGGGCAGCAGTCGGACGAGGGATCCCCAGACTTCCCTCTCCCCGGACACTTCCTCCAGCTCTTCCGGGGGGACCCCAAGGCGTTCCCAGGCCAGCCGAGTGACGTAGTAGAAGACCCAGCGTGTCCTGGGTCTTCCTCGGGGCCTCTTCCCGGTGGGACATGCCCGGAACACCTCACGGCGGAGGCGTCCAGGGGGCATCCTGTACAGGTGCCCGAGCCACCTCAGCTGGCTCCTCTCGATGTGGAGGAGCAGCAGCTCTACTCTGAGCTCCTCCCGGGTGACAGAGCTCCTCACCCTATCTCTAAGGGAGCGCCCCGCCACCCTGCGGAGGAAACTCATTTCGGCCGATTGTATCCGGGATCCCGTTCTTTCGGTCATGACCCAGAGTTCATGACCATAGGTGAGGGTGGGAACGTAGATCGACCGGTAAATCGAGAGCTTTGCCTTTCGGCTCAGCTCCTTCTTCACCACGACGGACCGATACAATGACCGCATTACTGCGGCCGCCGCACCGATCCGCCTGTCGATCTCGCGCTCCGTTCTCCCCTCACTCGTGAACAACCCCGAGATACTTAAACTCCTCCACCTGAGGCAGGAACTCTCCCCCGACCTGGAGGGTGCAAGCCACCTGGAGGGTGCAAGCCACCTTTTTCCGGTTTTTGAGTTTTCGTCGACTAAAACTAGACTAAAACTATCATATATAGAAATGACTAAAATTGACTAAAACTAATAAGTATTTTCGTCAAAAAGACTAAGACTAAGACTAAATCTAAAATGCCTGCCAAAAACAACACTGAACTGAAAACATCCTTTCTTCGATGGTGTGATTCAAGGTGTGTGTGGGTGTGATCTATGAATTCTGGTTTGGACCTTTTTTACCACCGTCCTTTGCAATTTCAACTTGTATAATGTGGTCTTTTTCATAAGTCCACCGCAACTAAGAGAAAACGGCTCCATGGTTCTTCAGTAAAATACTAATATTGCTCTAACTGCAACAGTCAAATAAGAGTAAAATTGCAATCTGCTACTTTTAACATACAGTAGGTAAAAGCAATAGAGACATCTTCTGTCATCTTCTCATGTGTGAAACCTCTTACTCAGAAAAAAATAGGATTTTAGTTTAGCATGCACTGCATACAGAGGTGGAAGGAAGTACAGGAGACATCTACTGCATTGGAGCCTCAAGGTGCTTCTCACAATTCAATCAGTGAAGACATGATTCTGTGCAAAACGTGATGGTTATTAAATTTTGACACCGACCCCTGTTGTGGGATTCATTTGAAAGAATAATCCCTACAAAATGAGGTGGTCAGGATTCCCTTTGGGCATTTGTTTGTGAGGCTTTGCTAGATGGGAGGTGTAAACACACACACACACACACACACACACACACACACACACACACACACTAAAACAACAGAAAATGGGATGTGAGGTGCAAAGAGAGAGAAGAGACAGAGGCAATAATCAGTTGCACCTTGATTCAAGGGAAAATAAGAAGCAGTTGGATGAAAAAAAAAAAGAACATTTTGATAATAACTTCACCCCTGGCTCATCGATGTACATTTCACAGACAAGTTTTAGGTTACCAAAATCTATCAGTTCATTGATGCAGAACCAATGTTGGAAACTATGTAACCCACTCCCACTTTTAGATAACACGGTGAGCCTTCATGTGAACACACTAATAAAGCCACATACCATGTCTAAAATAACTCACTCTGTGTATTGAGAATTACTGTACCATTTATAATAGAATAGAATAGAATAGAGAATAGAGAATACTTTATTCATCCCTAGCAGGGAAATTCACGTTAGTCCCGTAGCTCACACAACAATGACAAAAAAGATGAACACAAAAATACATTTTAACAAGTGTTATATAAAACGATTGCAGCAGGAACAAATGATCTCTTAAATCTTTCTGTTCTGCAGGTCAGGGAGATGAGCCTTTTGCTTCGGCTGCTCCTCTGACCTGAGAGGGTTTTGTGTAGAGGGTGTTGGGGGTCACCCAGGATGGTCTTCAATTTACACCCCATCCTCCACTTAACCACAGCCTCTACCAGCTCCGCTCCCTCCCCCATCACAGAGCTACATTTTTTGATGAGCCTGTCTAGTCTGTTCCTGTCCCTGACCTTGATGTTGTTACCCCAGCAGACAATAGCAAAGAATGTAACACTTGCAATGACAGACTGATAAAACATACGCAGCATTACATTACATACATCAAAAGACCTGAGTCTTCTTAAAAAGAAGAGCCTGCTTTGTGTCTTTTTGTACACATCATTTGTGTGTACGGACCAGTCCAGCCTGTCATCAAGGTGTACTCCAAGGTACTTGTATGACTGAACCCTCTCAATGTCCACCCCATCCACAGTCACAGGCCGTAAGGATCTTTTGGACCTGCCAAAGTCAATAATCATTTCTTTGGTCTTTGATGTATTAAGCAACAAGTTGTTCTTGTTGCACCAGACTGTGAACGCCCCCACCAGGTCCCTGTATTCATCTTCCTGTCCCTTCTTCACACATGCCACTATGGCCGTGTCGTCAGAGTACTTCTGAACATGGCAAGATTCAGATGTGGATGTGAAATCTGCAGTGAAAAGTGTGAAGAGGTAAGGTGAGAGCACAGTACCTTGTGGTACTCCTACACTGCTCACCACTGTGTCTGACATGCAATTCCCCAGCCTCACATACTGTGGCCGCTCTGTAAGATAGTTATAGACCCACAAGATGATGGTTGGATCTACACCCATCTTCTCCAGCTTTCCTCTCAGAATACTAGGTTGAATTGTGTCAAAGGCACTGGAAAAGTCTAGAAACAGCAGTCTCACATATCGCCCAGGTTCATCCAGGTAAGAGTAAATCCGATGCAACATGTAGATGATTGCATCGTCCACCCCAATGTTCTCCCGGTATGCAAACTGCAAGGGGTCCACAGAATGCTGTACTTGAGGTCGAAGGTGGCGAAGTAGTAGTCTCTCCAGAGTCTTCATAATATGAGAAGTCAGGGCTACTGGTCTGTAGTCACTGATAAATAATAATAATAAATAATGGGTTCCCACGATGCATTGCAAAAAGTAATATACAACAAATGGTTACTAATGAACCATGTGCTGAAAGACAGAAAAATAATGCAGAGAAAATTATCTGAGTTGTAGCTAAAAGTGTTTGTTTGTTTGTTTGTTTTTTCATTTTAAGTTTCCTGATTTTACTGGACACTCGTAGTTTCCATTGAACTCCAAGTGAGTGGTTTTGTACACGACCACAGTTGTGACCCAATATGAAATTGGCCACTGTCCTGATCTGGTCCCCTCAAACTTTCTTCCCAGATTTCAAGTGTTTCCTGTTTTATTTTTAAAATTGCATTCCATATGTGTGGTATTACTTCCTGCCTTTGTGATTTCCCCGCTATTTTTTAGTCCCAACTGTCTCTTGTCAGCTAATTAGTTCCCAACATATTTAAAGTCTTGCGTTTCCTGTTGCGTACTAAATCCTTGTGTTTTGTCTTTTATACCTGAGTTTCGATCTAGTCTGTTTAATGGTTTTAGGATTTACACTGTTGCTTTTTGGGCCGCTTCTCCTAAGCCTTTTGTTTTTCTTTTCATTTTAAATGAATCACTGAACTGCTGCAGCTCTGCCTCACCCTTCATCTGTATTTCTGGGACTCTACATGCAACAGTTCTGACAGACGCAGAATAACCAGAGACTTAAAACAGATAAAATGAGATAGCCTACAAAACACAACTACAGAGACACAAACACCCGCAAAATGTGCAAACTAATACAAAGGGGCCCCAAAAACAAAGTGACCACAAAGAGATGCAAAACTGCCACAAAACTTGGAAATAGTGTCTTGCTGAAGAAGAGGATGTGCAGTTGATTGTTGATGGCTATTTAAAGTTACAAACAGCATTTAATGATATTGTTTCACATTGGAGTATTTAGCATCCATTTATTGCACTGAATAAGTATTGTCACTAATAAGAAAACACAGTTTATAGCCAACAGCCAAGCATGTCTGAGTCCTTACGTAACTCTTTTGTACACAAGCCTGATTTGCAATCGGATTCTGCAGCCACATGACAGAAATTAGATTTCACTCCTATACATACATACATACACTTAGCTCCGCACCATAAACAATTCATTGAACATTTTATTAGAGAATCAGATATAACCCTACGTCTGGTCACGACCATGTTGCACAAAACACAACTGGCTGACCATTGGTTCATTAAAGGTTACCCTTCTGCCCTGGCTAGAATCACAATATAATAAGCTATCGAGAAGGTGGGAAGATACTATAATTCAAACCTTGAAGAGCAAATTCAGAGTTTAGCACAAGACAAGATAAGATATTAACAGGTGACAGGGAGGGCAGTAAAAAAAACACTGCTTTGGTAACAACTGTTCAGCAGGGCCGGCCCTGTACATCTGGGGGCCCTAAGCAGGATAAAATTGGGGGCCCTGCCTCACAGTGTATCATCACATATTCATAAAACCAGCTACCGTATGCAACCCTTGCATATTTTATTGTACCTCTATCAACATGATGGCGAGCAGATATTTCATTAGCTACTAATTAGAGTCTAAACACTTAAAGCTGTCTAATTGCACTTGTCATTTTTTCTTCTACTTTGTTTTTGTCTGAATGTTAATGTTAATATTGTGAATGGCAATAGGTGGCTCCAAACCGGCAGTACTTTTGATGTAGCAGAAAGATAAAAGATTCTACAAAAGATTACAGTTTGAACAGATTTATTTTCTTTAAATTATCTGTACAGCTAAATTCTAGAACCCTTAAAACAAAACTTCAGTTGAGAAGAAGATAGAGGATGTTGGTTGGTCAGCAGCATCATCAGCAGTAACCATTGGAGCTGTGGAGAAGATTAGTAGAATTTTTTAGCCACTTTACACACAATTTAATTTTCCAACAGAGATAAACATATTGTGGCAACAAACAAGAAACTTACCAACTGTATGACTGGAACCAGCCACAGGGGATGAGGATGTGGCAACATGACAGCCATTAATAAATGGGTGATTGATCCTTTATCCCCTCACAGGAAAACAGCTGTTATCTTTTCACTGTAAACAGACCTTAAAATCAGCCAGGACATGTTAACTGCAGCAGGCTGGTATGTAGCAGCTAGCCAGCTAAGTGAGCTAACACAAGCACCGACATGTTTTTCGGCTAAACGTACATCTAGTAAACATAACATTAATTAGCCTTACCTTGTCCTTGTTTTTTTTTTCATCCTTGACCTTCTTTTTCCTATTTTCCGCACCTGACGGATATATCCTTTTGGACATCGTCGCTGTCCAAAAGCTAATCACCTCCTCGCAAATCGCGATCTCAGTGAGTGAGGGAGGGAGGGGGCCAGGGGGGAGAGAAGGGGAAGGGGTGGTGCGCGCTCGTTACCGGACAACGGCCACAGTCTGCGTTACGTTTACGTATGCGTGTCACGGTCATTGTTGCCAGTTGGGTCAAGGGTTACACTTTGTCAGAGACGGTTAGACAAATGATTGAGCAAAGTTTGGGGGCCCCCTAGTGGCTGCGGGGCCCTAAGCAGCTGCTTAGTTCGCTTATAGGGAGGGCCGGCTCTGCG